>NC_137469.1:56140605-56312893 GCF_964235325.1 Thermobia domestica
GGACACGATATTGTCCACCACAAACTTACTGGCCGGGTTCTAACCAGGGACCCCACGCACACGAGGTAAGCGGTCTATCACTGAGTCACCTTGCCCCTCGACGCTAAAGGTCTGCATAGGCCGGACTTTTTAGCCCGAGCCCGGTCCGGCCCGTGAATTTATAATGTGAGGCCCGACCCAAGTCCGCCGAAATATGTTTTAGCATTTAGGCCCGAGCCCGGCCCGAACTCGTGTGATAATCAAATAAGCCCGAATTACAGAAACTTAATAATTAACGCAAAATTGTATTTTAATTTACAGCACTTAGAATTTTAATTTTGCAGTTGTGCTTTAAAAGTTTTCCAGAAAGAACGGTCCAATAAATATCATTGTGCAGTATATATTAACAAAATTAGGCCCGAAAAAGCCCGAGAGATATGGTTGTATATTTGAAAATTTACGGTCCGACAAGGGCCCGAAGTGATAGATACGTTGTAGGCCCTAGTCCGTGCAGACTAGTGCTGTCGAAATCGGTTTTTGAAAAAACCGAAAACCGGTTTTTGAAAAAAGTGAAATTTCATAAAACCGAAATGTCGGTTTTGAAAACCGCATTTGCGGTTTCGGTTTCGAAAACCGCTTTTGCGGTTTCGGTTTTGAAAACCGCATTTGCGGTTTCGGTTTTGAAAACCGCTTTTGCGGTTTCGGTTTTGAAAACCGCATTTGCGGTTTCGGTTTTGAAAACCGCATTTGCGGTTTCGGTTTTGAAAACCGCATTTGCGGTTTCGGTTTTGAAAACCGCATTTGCGGTTTCGGTTTTGAAAACCGCTTTTGCGGTTTCGGTTTTGAAAACCGCATTTGCGGTTTCGGTTTTGAAAACCGCAAATGTCACAAAAATTCTACAGCACTAATATCAAGTAACGACGAGAAAACAGCAAAGAATCTTTCCCCTCACCGGCTCTCAGTTGCCAGATGGAGGGAAATTTCCCTCGGCCTCTTAGGGGAAAATGATCAAAATTTGCAGAAGGAAAAGAAGGTATTTTTTCTTAAAATGTCCTAAAGTGTAGGGAAATTCTATACTTTTACAATTGGCAGAATAAAAAAAAAAATAAGCTGCAATTTCTCAAAGAGGCACGGCTATCGTTATTGGGAAGTAAAAAGATACAGAATAAAATATGATCGGTGTTTTCGTCTAGTATAAACTATTGCAGGTGTCTGGGACTTGCGATAAGAAGCCAGTCGACACATGCAAAACCACAACATTCACATTTATCGGAGTGGCAACAAATCAAAAATAAAATTGTGTATTGCGATAGAGATTTTCTTTCTTTCTTTTCTCTTTCTTTATATTAAGAAAGGGAGATGGTGCCTTTTTGTTAACAAAAGAAAGAGTGGCAGTACTATTTTTAAAAATATGGGGAGAGAGTAATAATAATATAAAAGATGTCAGTCTAAGTGGATGATATTTCAAATTGAATTTCATGAGTTGCATGTGTAGTGATCTTAAATAGGGATATACCTTATTATATCTCTGAGTGTTGAGTGTTGGCTTATTACCCTATTTTAGCGGGTACCACCCGATTTTCAGGTTATATATTCGTCCCCCGCTTAAACATATCTTAATCACGAAAAACCACCCGCTTTTTGGGATTGGAGAAAAATCTAAGAAAACTTAGTTGATAAAGTGTTGGTATGATATATTCCCCGTAAACCGCTACACCTTTGACAATCTCAATCGCGATTGAGTTAAATTTGGACTCGCGCTCAGGCTCAAGCTCTGGGCTATCTGAGCAGTGCGCGTGTGCAGAATCATTTGCTAATAAGAGATCTGCTCTAATGCACAATGGTTTTCTTAGTATATTTCATGTGTTTTCTATGTAATGTATTGGAGGTTCTATACGAATGAATATTCGTTTGTAGATGTTGTAACAAACATACTTGAATTATTCATACCTTCACAAGCTACAAGAATGCCGACAATTTCAAGTGTAACTTTAAAGACTCTTATAGAAGCGAATTTACGTTTCTTAGCCAGGGCAGAACTCAGTTTGAAGCAAAATGTACAATCTGGAAAACTGTTTCGTTTGAAAAGTAGGATGCAGGGAAGCAAATTGGACCTCCCCTGATTTTTATATATTTTGTAAACTAGATCACGGGGAACACGAATCTGAAGGCGTTTTGACATTCCGACCTCCGGAACTCGAGATATTAAAACTTAAAGTTTAATATAGACGCTATATGAAAAAAAAACACAATATTCTCTATACGAAACATATTATGTCCTGAGAGATATATAAAGGTAACCAAGAAAGTTCTGTCGCTTTTTGTGGAATTCTGTGTAAAATTGACCCTCATACCGTGAGTTTAATGCGAATGGAGATAAGGCGAAGATCAGTTGTTGGTGTGGGTATATCCGACATTCTACCTGGTTGTGGAAGTTCAGTTACAACGTAAACGTATGTAAGGACGGAGTGAATATATAACCTCCACAGAGCGTCATAGGGGCGTGTATGCTGTACGAGTTCCAACTTGGATCAAACGCCACTGTAGCGGGGCGGAAGATACCTCAGGCCTTTGGTGAGGGTGTCGTGATTACGCAGACAGTGCAAGAGTGGTTTAGCAAGTTTAAGAACGGTGACGAAACACTCACGAAAGACGCACCACACGTGCCGGAAGACCAACACATGTACAAAATGAGGATCTTCAGGTAGCAATTGAGCCGAACAGACATGTGAGGAACTGGTGCTAACATTCAATGTTAGTCGAGAAACCATTCGCCAGCACCTCCATCAATTTGGGAAGCACTACAAGTTGGGTCTATGTGTCCCAGATGATTTGTTTCCGGGCCAGAAAGTCCTCCTGTGTGTTTGGTGGACTGCTCACGACATCGTGCATCGGGAACTGCTACCGGGCGGTCAGAGAAGAACATCAATGCAACTGTCTACTGTCAGCAGTTGAGCCGTGTTCAAGAAAAACTCAATACCCTGGAGCCAACACTTCTCAATCGCTAAGGGGTTCCCCCATTACGGGACAACGCTATGCCCCACATAGCTAGAATGAGCCGGAACACCATCCTACACCTTGAATGGGAAACACTATTGCATCCGCCATACTGTCCGGACATTATACCTTCCGGTTATCACCTGTTCCTTTCCTTGGACACTCACTTTAGAGGACTCCAGTTCAACTCCGTAGTAGAGGTGCTAAATGCACTTGATACCTTCTTCGCATCACGGCAAACCAAGTTCTACCGCGAAGGAATCCATGCCCATCCCGAACGTTGGCAGAAGGTCATTGATACTGATGGGTACTATTTTTGATCTTCCAGGTACGTCTTTGGTGACATATCTATGCTCTAAGTGATAGGTCAAAAAGCGACAGAACTTTCTTCGTTACTTTTATACATATTACATAAAACTACTGTATAAGTTCTAGTATCTCGAGATCGGGAGATCGGAATGTCAAAATTCGTTCAGATAATTGCTAATTTTGGTCCAGTTTACAAAATATATAAAAATCAAATAGTGTCCTTTTTGCTTCCTGGTTACTTTATGTTCGAATATCTCGAGTTCCGAAATTCGGAATGTCAAAATTCCTTCAGATTCGTGTTTCTCGTGGTTTAGTTTACAAAATATATAAAAATCAGTTGGGGTCTAGTTTGCTTCCGTTTTCACTGATGTTCGAATATCTCGAGTTCCGAAATTCGGAATGTCAAAATTCCTTCAGATACGTGTTCCTTGTGGTCTACTTTACAAAATATATAAAAATCAGGTGGGGTCCAGTTTGCTTCCATGGTCAATTTATGTTCGAATATCTCGAGTTCCGACATTCGAAATGTCAAAATTCCTTCAGATCCGTGTTCCTGGTGGTCTAATTTACAACATATATGAAAATCAGATGGGGTCCAGTTTGCTTCCCTGCAGCCGAAAAGTACATTGAATAGTCGTCAAAGAAATAACTAAAAAAAAAAAAAAAAAAAAAAGCTAAGGATCGAACGTCAGTATTTGTCACCCTAATTTAGCTGTGACTTGTACAGCCATCGAATTATCCCTTTCGCACTGTGCTGCACATATTACCATAATAGTCTTGGAGCAAATAAAAAAAGTTAAAACACACATATAAATCAATACATTTGTCTCGATCGATAGATGCTTTCACAATTGTTAAAAGGTGTAATTAAAAACAGCAAACATTGTTTCTACTTTGAAAAGGACAATAACTTATAAAACCGCAAACACGGTTTCGGGCGGCTTTCGCTTTCGAAAAGAGCTTTTTCGGTTTCAATTTGGAAAACCGCATTTGCGGTTTCGGTTTTGAAAACCGCTTTAGCGGTTTCGGTTTTGAAAACCGCATCTGCGGTTTCGGTTTTGAAAACCGCATTTGCGGTTTCGGTTTTGAAAACCGCTTTTGCGGTTTCGGTTTTGAAAACCGCTTTTGCGGTTTCGGTTTTGAAAACCGCATCTGCGGTTTCGGTTTTGAAAACCGCATTTGCGGTTTCGGTTTTGAAAACCGCTTTTGCGGTTTCGGTTTTGAAAACCGCATTTGCGGTTTCGGTTTTGAAAACCGCATTTGCGGTTTTCGGTTTTCAGAAAATCGGTTTTCTCTAAAACCGAAAACCGCAAATGTCACAAAAATTCAACAGCACTAGTGCAGACCTCTACCCGACGCTAGTGAAATAGAGTAGAGAAATTTTAGAACGAAAATACGTTTTCCAATTTCCTCCTTTGAAAGCATAATGTGCAAGCTTTTCTTTATCTCAAAAACCGAGAACTTATCTTCAGAGAATCTTTATGAGAACTAGGAAGAACGGAGAAAAGCTTTACAAAAAAGGAAAGAAAAGGAAAAAGAAATGTTTGCAGAAAGATTTTACGGTCTCATAGTTTGAAGCAGGTAGTGAAAGGGAATTGACCAAACAATAAATATACGAAAAGGTTGGCTAACTTTGCGTGTCTTTTTAAGTTATTTCAAGACATCACTCTTTTAACTCTTTTCCTGTCTTCAATTTGCCTTTTTGTTTTTCTTTTTTTTTTTTAAAAAAAAAATCAACAACTAACTGTGTTGAAACCATGACCTTGCACAACGAAAGTAATTAAATCGAATTAAGCTCAGTGTTGACCCACTTTCAAATTCTGTGCGTACTACCTCTTACTAGGTAGCTCTTGTGTATATATAATGATAAAGTGAATTGCTATTATCTCGTAAAGATACCAAATCATTTATTTTGTGTATAAAGCTTTAGAGAAAAAAGAAATGTTTTGAAAAAGTTTAGTTGTATCATCTAATTTGTAATAAAGGAGGGAGGGTGATTTTGGATTCACACAGTCAGATATGGCGATAGGAACTCCTTTAATTTTGCATACACTTTCACTAAAGTTTGCTGAAACATGATATTTATTGGAAAATAGCTAATAATATAGAAACTACCTTACTATATGGTGGCTAAAACACCGGGGAAGGAGGGAAGCTCTAGTGAGGCCTTGAATATAAACTCAAATAGTAACTCAGATATTCTAGTACTTTATACAGCAGATCTATTTCATGTAGACTCGGTCCTGGAAAGGGGCGAAAAAAGTCAATCAATCTTCTCTCCCCCAATCCTAATTCTAATTCTATCCTAACCATATATAAAACTATATGAACTTATTGACATAAAATAAAGGGATACTTCCGGTTGACGTAGAAAGTTGAAATTTGGCATGATTGTAGCTTTTCGGGAGTCACCCACAGGAAAAATGCCAAAACTGAATATTTTTAGTTTTATCGTGTGTTCGAATCTCACTAACGAAATGTGTGTTCATTATATATTATTTCTCATCATTCATTTTATCCTTATCATTCAGTCCTCTTTTAGCTTGAAACCCATATGATCAATAGTTTATTCATAACAACGAAATTAATATACACACATATATTCGATATAGAGAAAAACACATTTTCTGACATAATCGGCAATATATTTTCGTGTAATAAACCCAAATCCTTTTGTCTACAAGAGGTAAACCTACCAAAATCCTTGTTGTTGTCAATGGGCAAATTTTAATATTTTGTGTCCAGACTGTCATATAGTAGGCCACCAGTGTATAAAGGGAAAGGATTATGTGAAATTGCCTCCACGTTTTGTCCTGAAGGGCAAAATCAAAGTTCAGAAAGCTGCACTAGAGCCTTTCTATTTAAAGCGTGCTCCTTCTGGTGCTGCTGTCGATGTGTGGTTTCTATTACCTCCCTTTCTCAGTGCTCTGTCTTGTTAGCCATTCTAAGTAGCCTATGATCTTCACTCGTCAAGACCAAGCGACTGAATGACAAATAGGCAACACAGCTAAGGTCATTCACTTCTTTTTCGTAAGCAAAGGAAGGGTTTCATCCGTCAGAGGATGTAGGGATGGGGCGATACGGGAAGTATGTTTCACATATTTTCTGGTGGCACACCTGAAATAGACAGGCTCTAGGCACTATATGCTAAAGAACTAGGGCCCTCCACAGAGTAATACTGTATGTAATCACAATTTCATTTACCTTCGCTCCGAAGGTGGAAGGCAAAACTCCCGAAATATGTTTAGAAGAAACACTGGCTGCCTCCTAAGTAGAAATGTAACTCATACATCAATATTATAAGGAAAAGTATATTTATTACTACTTCTACGATATTTTTTAAAAAGTAACATTTTATTGTTTTTAAAACATTTTTTGTAATTGCCTTAGTTATAAAATCGCAGAGACCGCAATCGTTTTAAATTAACAGTAATGCACTGTGTTACTCTATGACGTAATATTAATGATACTGAACGGTATAAAGAAATAAAATCATCATGTTTTTCTCACATGAGCGAGGAAAAGAAAATTCCCAAGCGATTTTTTTCTTTTTTTTTACATGGTGTCGTAGTAGCAAAAAAAAAAAAAAAAAAAAAAAAAGTTGACAGACAACTTAAATGTTTTCAATACCCGAAGCCCAGTACAGGTGAAAGTTATCAAGTAAACCGTACTGCAGCTGGCGTATTTTCTTGGTTGCAATACTGATATCCAGGAAATGCTACATCTGTTCGCTGCTTAGATTTAGAACTTGTTCTTTTAAACTGTTCCTTTTAAAAGTCTACATATAACAACTTCCAACAACACTGTGAAAACATAATTTTCCACGTTGAACTTTCTAAATATTGTATCTTGTCTTCTTTTACCGGAAATGACCAATTATGGATCTGTGACTTAAAATTTGAGGTAACTTAACCTCTATGCAAAGTTGAATGTACAGAGCGTTTCAAAACAACACCGACAACGTTTGGGAGGTGATTCCTGACACCAAGATAAAAACCAAAAGTATAGACCAACCTGGGTGCAGAAATCCGTCATTTGTGAGTTAAAGGCTGCCGAAAACATGAAAAAATGAACTTTACAGACCCATAGCTCCAATACTACTCTATGGGACCTACCGTAGTTAGGTCAAGACTATCCAAATATCCATGTTTCAGAATCCTACGGTACTTCCGGAACAATTTTATAGAGGTAGTAGGTGAGTACTTCAAATTATAGGCCTGTAGCCAAACTCTCTTCATAAAAATTGTTGCGTGAGTACCTTAAGATTCTGAAACATGTACTTTTGGGTAGCGCACGTATTAGTTCCTAAGTGAACTTTAAAGTTTTTTTTTTTTTTTCATGGTTTCGGCAGCCTATAGCTTCGGAATGACAGATTTCTGCACCCAAGTTGGCCTATACTTTTTGTCTTATCTTGGTGTCAGGAATCACCTCCCAAACATTGTCAGTGTTGTTCTGAAGCATCCTGTTAGGCTATATGTGTCAGACGAATATGGAAAGACGAAAATGATGTTGAACAACTTCTCAAATTGACCAAAGGGGTAATTTGGATAAGGGCGTATCGACCTATTTCCAGTAAAATGAGATATACATATTTTCTGCAAGTTTGAGCATGTCCGTATGTGTCTAGGTGGTGTCAAGGTAATGTCTCTGCTCCGTAGCTAACGCCTGTCTCCAAAAATATTGTGTGAATACGTTGATTAATTGGATAAGGGCGTTTGTTTTTCTGCTCTCCTGAAAAATTGAAGAATTGCTAGTTACGCCCTTATCCAAATTTATCCAATAATACAAATTCTGATCGGAAACATGAAAAATTTCAAACACAAGAGAAAATAGAAGAAAATACATCTATTTGGAACAGAAAGTGTTCACGAGTGGCAACATTATAGAAGAAATTCATAGACGTATTAATTTAGGGTGGAGTACATGTGGAATAAACAGCTTCAAAGGTCAAATGCCAATGTGCCTAATGCGTAAAATTTGCAATGAATGTTTTCTGGCTGCTTAGATATATGGATCGAGACGTGGACAATAAATTCCAACATTCGCCGTCTGTGAATTACAAAAATCTTTCAGTTTAACGTCCCACAATTATGCCCTTGAGGCTAAGGGAGACGGATGATTAAGGCAAATGAATGATGATGGGATAATTGGTGGAATAGGAATGTGGGAGGAAACAGGACTACTCTAAGAAAATCTACGGACACGATGTTGTACACTACAGACGTACTTGGCGGGGGATCGAACCAGGGATCCCACGCACCAGAGGTAAGAGCTCTGCCACTGAGCCACCGTATTCCCCTGCAGCGGGCCCATATTTAGGGGGTCTGAGGGGCCGGGCCCCCCGTAAATTTTTGCTGTCCCCCCTAAAATTTTCACGGTAGGCTTGAAAATGAACTATAATATGGTTGAATCGCCCCCCTAACTTCAGCCAGCTCCCCCTATATTTTTAGGCTGGCTACCGGCCTGCTCTGCAGACTACAAAACGAGGCAAGGAGAGATGCGAATTAGGAATAACCAGTCAAGATAGGGAAATAATCACATGAAAAAAGACAGCAAAAGAAAGTTGACAGAAGTGGTGGTAAGAAAAATAAAGGGATTGAAGTGTCCGTAAGCCGGACGTCATTTTAAAAAATGGTGGTTAGGGTACAAAATCGATTATGGTTTGGATACCAGAGAGAGACAGAGAGATTATGGATACCAGAGAGATTATGGTTTGGCAAAGAGAGAGACCTAGGAACCGTCCTTATGCAGTATGGTGTAACGAAATCAAGAAGCAGTACGAAGTAATTTGAAACTAATTATCCAAGATAGGTGGTTGCAGAGAACAATTAGACAAACCTTCATCCAACACTAGATTGATAATTTCTTCGAGACAGAAGTTTAAAAAAGTTGAACCATACTGCACTGAGAGATCTAAATGCCTATATTTGATCAGCCAGTGACCTCAGATACTACTCAAAATAAACAAACACTGCTATAAGCTTTAATAATAAATTACTACGAAGAATTGACAAATCCGCTATCATGACAACATAGTTTAAATCAGAATGAAGCTTTACACGAGGAATGTGTTTCATATTAAATAATATGTAGGCTACAATAATAATAAGTATCATAAATTACTGTTGAGTTTTATGTGAACCAATTTCTTGTTATGATTCATTGCAATTTAACAACATATTGTGACAGCCGGGAGTTCCTTGAAATTTTACTAAAAATTATGCCGTGTAGGTTTTTTTTTTCCTGTTTGTTTAAAAGGTTATATACGCACAGTGGCAAATCGTGAGGTAATCACATAGGTAAGAAATGCAATTTCATTGGTATTGTGCTGCCAAAATGTATTGAGCCGTGGCAAAAATGCGAACTAAAGCTCACACCCTCACACACCCTCGTGTTGAGCCAATAAGGGTTCAGCTGTTGCTAAGCGAGAGAAAGTGAGTGGAGTTCCTTCAGAGATAGCAGCGCTTGCAACGGAAGACTAGGGATCAAGTCAATGTGGTATAACAATACGAGCTAAGGGAAGAAAACTGTAGGTACTTTAGGTACTAATTGTTACATACAAGAATTAGGGCGTTGGTAAGCTTTCTTCTGTTAGCTTGTAGTAAACTTTTACTTGTAACTTACACCAACGGACTTCCTTTATAAGCCGCCACTCCATACACTTAATGTACACTATAATAAAGCAAAGTGTCCTAAGGTGGACACTGTTCGGTCTACAAAAAATGTCTTAGACAAGTGATAACCTCCAGGTTGCAAATAGATACGATTTGTGCCTGCATTCTCTCGCAGATGGTCAAATTAAAAATCTATCACTTGCTGGGTTATAGTGTTCAGTTAAGCCTATCAAGTTGGTCACGCTTGCATGTACAGAAAATGTACAATTTACATAAGTGGTCAAGTTACGGAGTTATAAAGGTAACCAAGAAAGTTCTGTCGGTTTTTCACACACAACCATCGAACACCGATATGTCACCTAAGACGTAGCCTACCTGGAAGATAAAAAATAATTCCCATCAGCATCGACGACCTTCTGCCAACGTTCTGGAAGGCCATGAATTCCATCCCGGTACAGCTTGGTGGGGCGTGAAGCGAAGAAGGTATCAAGTGCATTGTGCACCTCTAGTAGGGATTTCAACTGGCGTCCTCGAAGGAAATTGCCCAAGGAATTGAACAGGTGATAATCGAACGGTGTACTCTCCGGGGTGTATGGAGAATGCAATAGTGTTTTCCATCGATGGCGTAGAATGGTGTTCCGGGTCATCTTACCCATGTGGTACTTAGCGTTGTCCTGCAACAAGAGGACCCCTTTGAGATTCAGAAGTGTTGGCTCCAGAGTTTTGAGTTTTTCTTGAACACGGCTCAACTGCAGACAGTATACAGTTGCATTGATGCTCTGACCAGCTGGTAGCAGTTCTCGATGCACGATGCCACGAGCAGTTCACCAAACACACAGGAGGATCTTCTTCTGCTGCAGTGCTGGTTTCGGCTGTTTTGGAACCGGTTCATGGGATGCTAATTAATGATGACGGCGCCGTGGAGTTTCGTACAGGATCCACTTGTAATCACATGTCAACACCCTGTCCAGAAATGGCTCCTTCGTCAGATCAGACAGCAAAGAAACACAGGTATCTCTGCTCGCGTTGCCTCCTGGTCCAGAGTCAAAATCATGTGGGACACATCAACCAAACTTGTAGTGCTTCCCAAGTTGATGCAGGTGCTGCCGAATGGTTTCCCTATTCACACGGAATTGTTGTCCCAATTCCTCACATGACTAACCATTGTTCATCTCAATTGCTGTCTGAAGATCTTCATTTTGTGCATGTGTATGTGTTCCGGCACGTGGTGCGTCTTCGAGTAATTCGTCACCGTCCTTAAACTTGTTAAGCCACCGTTGCACTGTCCGCACAATCACGAAACCCTCATCAAAGGCCTGTCATATCTTCCGCCCCGCTGCAGCGGCGTTTGATCCCAGTTTGAACTCGTACATCATAAAAGCCCTTCTGACGCTCTCTGGAGGTCCCATGCTCACTCTGTCCTTACCCAAGTTCACGGTGTAAGTGAACTGCCACAACCAGGTACTATGTTGGATATACCCACACCAACAACTGACCTTCACCTTATCTCCATTTGTATTCAACTCACAGTGTGGGAGCCGATTGAACACAGAGCTCCACGAAAAGCGACAGAACTTTCTTGATTACCTTTATAACACTTGCTCTGTTAATGTCTACATCTAAGTCTGAGTATTCTACTCAAAGGCACGTTCTCCCACTTACCCTAACGATATTATGCAGGCTAATGAGCCAGTAGAGCAAAGTGTACAGCCAATTCCTTTCTCTTATGATGTAAGAAAGAAAGAGTTACAGTATGACAAACTGCAAACAAAGAGCTGGAGTAAAGAAATAGGTTGAGACTTAAGATTAGAAATACCAAGTATACAAGAACTGAGTAATTATTATATCTTCATTATACAGGTAGTTAATTAAGAGGGTAGTAGTGTCCGTGGAAACTATAGAAGCATGCCACCCTAAACATAATAATCCATTAAATATTCAGGATAATAGCTTACGAAGTGGAAAATGACACTAAACCGCTGCCAAATAATATGCCCCAAATTAGTGTGACCACGGGCCAATTTTGGGCGCGAGGTACGTCCACGAAAACATCTGAGAAAGTGGGAATGAAGAAAATGGGAGGAAACGGAAGAACCCCGATACAACCCACGTACACGGTGTTTGTCCACCACAAAGTTCAATTGGCGGGGGCTGGGATCGAACCCGGGACCCCGAGCACCAGAGACTAAATTTTGGGAGTAACAATGACAATTTTAAGGAGGTTGTGCCCAAGCCCCTGGAAGAATGGACACCTTTGGTCTCCTATATAAAAGTACTTTTTACTTTCTATAGTGTCAAAGTACCAGAACCCATGTATAACCCTTTCGGGATCCTGGGTTTTTGGGGTATTTTTTAGACTTTCAGTCAAGCAGCTACTTCATCGTCACTATTTATCCTAGGATCATAGTTCATACATCATTCTCTTCAGAATGGAGCTGGCTTTCAAATGGTACCACTTGCATGCTCATACCATATACCAGGAGAGAGAAAAGCGATGCCAAAGGGAAAATTTCTAGGGAAATTTTTTTCACACTTTGGGCCCCTCTGGAACGGCCCTGTGTGAACGTAGAGATCTCAAAAAGATCTGATAAATAATAGTACTTGGTATACTGAATGTGTGTGCCAAATTTCAAATATCTATCTTAATACTAAGGGCGGAAGAAATTTTATCAAGAATCGCCACAATGCCCCAAATTACCTTAAAACACCATGATCTCAGGTAAAAAATTTCCTGAGACATCTCTATTTACCCTAGGACTATAATCTTCCAATCATTCTCTTCAGAATAGAACTGCCTTTCAGGCGGTACCATTCACGTGTCTCCATGATGTATCTAAGGCGGGAAAATCCTGAAAAAAGGGATTTTTTGGATCTAAATATCCTTTTTTCCAACTTTTAGCCCCTCTGGACCCCCTTTTTTAACGCAGAGATCTAAAAAAATCTGATAAATACTACTAGGTGGACTGAATGTTTATGCACAATTCCAATTTTCCAGGTGCAAAAGTAAGCCCGCCAAAAAAATATATACCGATAATGTCCCATATTCCCGTATACAGAGGGATATTTTTAAACATTCCCTGAGACATTCCTAATTACCCTAGGATCATGGTTTGCACATCATTCTCTTTAGAATAGAACTGCCTTTCAGGCGGTACCATTCACTTGTCTCCATCATGTACCTAAGGCGAGAAAATCCCGTGAAAGGGATTTTTTGGTAAAAATTTCCCTTTTTTAACATTTAGCCCCTCTGTAACCCCTGTTTTAACATAGAAATACGAAAAACAATCTGTTAAATACTCCTCGGTGGACTGAATGTTTGTGCACAATATCAATCTTCTAGGTGCAAAAATAAGCCCGCAAAAAATACCGAAAATGTCCAAAATTCCCCTATACAGAAGTATATTTTGATAAAAATTCCCTGACACTTCCCTAATTACCCTAGGGTCATGTTTCGCCCATCATTCTCTTCAGAATAGAACTGCCTTTCAGGCGGTACCATTCTCATGTCTCCATCATGTATCTAAGGCGGGAAAATCCCGAAGAAAGGGATTTTTGGCAAAAATATCCCTTTTTTCAACTTTTTGCCCCTCTGGATCCCCCCCTGTTTTAACGCAGAAATCTGAAAAAATCTGGTAAATACTACTCGGTGGACTGAATGTTTGTGCAAAATTTCAATCTTCTACGTGCAAAAATAAGCCCGCCAAAAAATAATAAAAGAAAATATATATTTTAGAATTATGACGTCATCACTTCCTATGTCTCGACGCAGGAAGGTGTGAAACCATACGTAAGGTCTTCTACAATGCCTCTGGACTTGAAAAACAAAACAAAACAAAACAAAACAAAAAAAACGAAGGAAAAAGCTCAAATAGGAGAGTTATAACGCAATGTACCATGAAACACTCGTATGGTACAAATTGTACAATGGGTTCCCCAAAGGGATAGGATAGATCTGTCAGGATTTCAGAAAGAAAAAGAAATGTGATTTTGATAGTTAAAATTTATATATAACAAACACATATAAGGTTTTCAAATGGAAATAAAAACGTATAACGTAAAACGTACCAGAAAAATGTAAAATTTAGGGTTAAAAAATTACGATCTAGCAATCCTAACAAATCGTGTTGAAAAGTAAAGCGAACTACAAGTTCTATCTATCAGCATTAAATCTCTACATTCGATGTACGTAAATGATAGTTAAAAATGAAAAAGAAATGAAAGCTTTCAGTTTAACTTCCACGATTATGCCTGTTAGGCTAGGGGAGACGGAAGATTTAGGCAAGTGAATGATAATAATGGAAGAACTGGTGGAATGATAAAATGGCAAGGGCGCTGATTTCTCTGTAAATTTGGGGGGGCACTCAGACGCAGAAGGTATATATATGAGGATGTTAAGACAAATTGCATTCAAATTATGCCAAATATTGTATAATCATAAATACGCTACGGGGGCTACATGAGCTTTGGGGGACCCGGCTCCCCAGGAGCGGTGCCCTTGGAAACAGGAGTATCCTGAGAATCCTCGGACATGATGTTGTTCACCACAAACTTACTTGGCCGGGAATCGAACTGGCAACCCCATGTAACCAGGAGTAAACGATCTACCACTGAGCCACCGTGCCCCCAAAACGATACTTAAAAGAGGCTCAATATTCTAGTGTTGCCCATGAGACGAAAAATGAGATTTCCTCGCCTCGTCTCATAAATTTTACAGACATCTCGTCTCTCTTCTCGAAAAGCTTTTCCCTTCATCTCGAAATTTTCTCGTTTCGTTTTGTAAATCTATGTACAAAATTTATGTCCAGATTGATTTCTTAATTTCATCTAGAATCGTAATCAGAATCATTGTCGTCACGAGAGGTCCACGAAAGCAGTGGCGTAGCAGCTGCCCCTGCAACCCCCGCAGTGCGGGAGGGGGGCGAGGTATAGGGGGCCCCGAAGTCTTGCGATGAATAAAGATTTAAAGAAGTAGAACCTCAACCTTACTTCTATCGGCTTTACAACTAGGGCCCCTTCTCTATACTTTGCAGGGGGGCCCGCAAAAGTGTGCTACGCCATTGCACGAAAGGTATGGCGTAACAACATTTAAACCATACTTATTATTGAAGTGTATTGCCTAATGACTTGCGTATCTTTAAACATTAACAAATGCTTTTCACTCTGTTCCTATAATCTCTTTATCAATTTATAATTTGTAACGCTAAAACAGGTCTCGTCTCGAAAATCAGGGAAGAATTATGATGATTCTCTTCCCGTCTTGAACTGAAGAAGGAATTTCTAGTCTCGACTATCATTAGTGAACAGTACTATAGCTCTAACTTCGCTAAAGATTTGTCCACAAGATCATTCTTGGAAGATGACAATGACTGGCCTTGCTAGAGCATCTCACCACTTCTGGGTAACTGACCTCCGGTTGACTTCATATATACATCCCAAACGCACTTTACTTCTCCTGAAGGAGGACATTGCATAGGCGTCGGAACTTTCTCTTCCGTGATAGCAAGCACTTCCGTTTTTTTTTTTTTTTCTTTTCTTTTTTTAAATGTCATTTCCCACACAGCATGCAAGATAGAAAAAAAAAGGTATTTCATATCCAAGTAAAGTATGGGCATTGTCTCACGTTCAACAACACCATATATTTGCTGACAGCGCACAGCACTTAATGTAGCAACCTGTTTGTGTATATGTTTCCCAGACGATTTGTTCTTTCACTCGATTGTATGATTCATTGTCACGTGTTATTAAATGGAAACATGACAATACAAAGAAACTGGTATATAATTTACTTATTACAATTTAACTGCAAATTATTTTCTTGTTTTGAATTACGAAACTTTCCCATCGTCCTCTACCCATACGCTTACACCATTGTTAGTTTAGTTTTAAGGGTTTGGAGTTATCTCGGCTCGTAAAAGGTGCTGTCTCGTCTCGCAAAGTGTATAGGCTTATGCTTCTATTGGAAAATCTTCGTGACGTTTCGTATCTTCCCATTAAGAGTGTCTCGTCCCCTGGGCAACCTAGGTTGGTTAATCTATTTGGTGTTTCATGTATCAATCAGCACCGGGCCACATAGAATGTCACAATATTATGAGAGTAGATTCCTCACATAAAAATAAGAAAAAAAAAGTTCATATGGACCTGTGGTCGGAAGTGTATAGTTTCGTAGTTATAGAGCACCGAAAAAGTGAAAAAAAAAATGAACTTTAATGGTCCATAGTTCCTCTACTATAAAACCGATCGTAGTCAGGTCAAGACATCATTGAGGAGCTAGTATGTGAACTATCCAAATATCCATCTTTCAGAATTTCTGCTACTTGCACAATCATTTTTAGAGAGGTTGTTTGGGAGTACTTGATCTATCTCCACCTACTTCTCTAAAAGTTGGTGTGCAAGTACTGAAGCATTCTTAAACATGGATATTTGAATAGTTCACATACCAGTTCTTTAATGATGTTTTGACCCGTCTACGATAGGTTCCATAGTAGAACGAGGCCTATGAATTTTTCAAGTTCACTTGTTTCACTTTTTCGGTACCCTATAACTCCGAAACTATCCTCTTTTGAGCACAGGTCCATACGATTTGTTTTTCTTATTTTGATATCAGGAATCTGTTGCCAAAATATTGTAACACATTTTTGTAACACTTTACATATGAGACATGCACCTACACACATGCGAGTGAACTAAATCACATGAGCTCCTAACGGGAGCGAACCCGGATTTAATGTTGACCACAACCAGTCGTTCTTTCAGAAAAAAAAAATGTTCCGGGTGGGCCCTTCTGGTACTATTTTATTTATTATTATATTATATACGTATTATTTTGGTCTCGTCCGGGGGGCACTGTCAGAGCTCCGGGGGGCAGTGCCCCCCCCAAATAAACATGTCTGGAAGAAACTGACCACAACACAAAAAATTTCTCGTCTCGTCTCGAAAACTAGACGTGGGTCGAGACAAGAAGCACCTTCTCTTAATTCGTGCACCTTTGCTTAATTGAGTAACAACAATTTTCGTCTCTTTTCCTAGTCGAAACAAGAAATTTCTCCAGTCTCGCGATCAACACTAGTTTACCCAAGTATCAGGTATCAAACACTGTTTTAGTGTTACATAAAGCATAGTATAAGAAAACTACAAATTGACAAAGTGATTGCACGAACATAATGAGAAGGATTTATCAACTTAAAGATACGCAAGTCAATACACAAAATACTCAATAATAAATATGATTTAAATATTGCTATATGACACTCTTTGCGGACCCCCACTTAACGTGGACGGATTCTGATAACTTCTAGATAAAATTAAGCAAAACTTCAGGTCATAAATTTATAAAACGCGACGCGAAAGGAGTAGTCGAGAACCAAGATGAGATTTTTTTTTGAATCGACACCAGACGATACTTCTACAAAATTTACGAAACGAGACAAGAAAATTTTGTTTTTCATCTTGTGTCGTATTGTGGGCAACAGTACGTGGATCTCCCATCAAAAAGGCGCGTATGCTAACCACACAGTCACGAAGGAATTTTGTGACCAACACAAGAAAACACGCTGAACATCAGCGCAACACCAAGGGCGGGCGTACAAGGCTTACATTCTGCAATCACCCCGCTAATGACGGGAAAACTCCAAGAAGTGATGCGGGACAAGGATTTCTTATTTTCAAGAGGTCACTAAGTTAAGCTTTGTTGGGAATTCAGATTGAATATCTACCAACATCTTTATTTATGGTTTCATACAAGGGGGATGAAATAAATCCAACTAGAACGAAATGACTATTTTAAAATAATAATAATAATAATAATAATAATAATAATAATAATAATAATAATAATAATAATAATTCGTACCCAAAAACAGAAGTTAATCTTCCGAAAATGAAGTCCTTAGTTCCTAACTGAAATGCTACGGAAGGAATAAGTGAAGGTCTTTGCACGGAAAGAATGAGTTTATGGGAAATATTTGAATGGTACGTTTGAGCAATATTTTTTTCCTCTTAGGATGCGTATTTGAGTCGAAATAAAATTACGAAAACCCAGCTTTATCCCTGTGCTAAATATACAACCATCCTTGTACTGTATGTTCAAAAATTCACTTCAAACGGTAGACCCGTTATTATTAGAGCAAAATTGAAACCCTCTTTCCTTCTTTATGACACGCACTTCAGTCAATTCCAGGACGACCCAACTGCTAATTATTTCATTTTAAACAGTTCACCTGTTCATTTATTCGAATATAAGATATTATACTGCAGGAATGTTCCTCTTTCCCCTTAGAAGCAAAATTTTCGGGAACACTAGGTCACCCTTTCAACCATTTTTAATGAGGAATTTATACACTAAGTTTTATCTTTCTAACTTGAAGGACTCCCAAGATATTCTATTTTTGGTGTAAATCTTGAATCTATTCTTACGAGACGCATTTCAATCAAAGTTACATGGTTTAAAAAAGTTCAGGATAGGTACTATGTTTGAAAATTCATTTTAAAAGGTTTATCGGTGTAGATTTATAAGGTGGACAAACACATTAAAATATTATTGAAATTGTCATTCTTTTTGCCTTTCACCTTTAGAAGCAGAATTTTCGAAAGCGCTGGGACACGTTCCAATAATTTTTAATGAGGAGTTTGTACGAGTTTCATCTGTCTCAGTCGAGGGTCTATCTTTTGCGGAAATTTAACCCTCCTTAAGAGATCCATTTCAAACATTGTAAATAGCTTTTGGCCTCGTACCTACAATTACAAAGAAGTATGTCAAGCGATGTGTGTATAACAGACCAACATACAAACAAGTAAACAAACATTCACCTTTATATAAATACCCATACACACATCGTACTCACAGACTGGCTTACCATCTACTCACACCAACTGCACTATTCCAACTTCCAGTTTAGTCGCAGCATTTTGAGTCAATTGAAGATCTAGCTGAACTAAGGTACCAACCAAATATAGTTTAAAAGATCAATATCTTCACCCATTTGTTTCCTGCTCACCCTACTTTCTTTCTTTTTGGTTAAGTATCAGAAAATGCTCAAACACGTGTCCCATTTTTGAAACGAGAAGTCCAAGTGGGGATTTCATATCTCCCACCCCTTTTTCCTTCTCATCCAATCTTTTTCCTTCTATGTGATATATATATATATATATATATATATATATATATATATATATATATATATATATATATATATAATTTCCCACCCGTTTTCCTTCCTTCTACGTAAAATTCTTTAAAATGCTACAATATGAATCTAATTATTTAAAATTAAAGGTTCGACATACCAAATTTCATGTCTCTAACCATCACAGATTTTGAGATATGGACATCTTAACATAAAAATTGCCATCCCTATCCCCCTTCGCTTTCTCGTCAAATTTCTAAAAATTCTTCCTTGGTGATACCTTATATTACAAATCTTATCCATTGTCTACATTTTAAGTTTCTAGCTCAAGTGGTTTGGTCTAGGCGTTGATCAGTCATTCACTAACTTATTCAGGACTTCTTTTATATAGAGAGAAGAATAAATAAACTACCTGTACAATTTATCTGGATGTCTACGAGATTATGTAAATATTCTCATGTGCTTATTTTCAACTATACGATGAACATTTTTTATACAGAAAGGTAGTTAATTTAGGCAGATTTTCTTGTATATTGATTTCGCAAAGCACAGTGATTCAAATGAGTGGATCGGACAGGTCTGAAGCGGAAACGGAGGGAAATTGTACAAGTTTTTTTTTTTTTTTTTTTCTTGTAAATATATAGTGGTAAAATTTCTCCACGGTTCATCTCGTTAATAAGTCACAACAAATACCGTTAAATATTGTATATACAATCAGGATACCAATAATTTCTGTGAATTTACTTGAAGCAGAGTATAATTTACAATTTGCTTAAAATATTAATAAGTGCTATTCTTATAACCGAATTGATAGAGCACATGGTTTTATATTCGATTCCCGGTGGAAGCACAGAATTTTCATTGCGAGGCAATTGAGGAATCAATAACATTAACAAGTAGTGAACTACAGTCTAGAAATAACCTGCTAGTACTTGCTCTTAACTCCCGAACGTGCTGAATGTGATTTAGTAAGGAAGCTTTATTTTGCAGTTTTTTCTAAGTAGGAATTGCGTTTCTCCTTGGAATCCAGAAAGACAAATAAATCTCGTTCAAAGTGAGGATCGAATCCGAGTCTTTCGGTTGGTATTAGACATCCTACCTCAACTACGCCAATGCAGCTCTCATTGGAGACGTAAGACATGAAACATATGTGTAATTGAGTTACAATCAAGTGAAGCACTTCTACTGCATACAATTGTCTATAACACTTTAAAAAAAAAAGCGTGTGATTTACATATTTCAAATAGTAAGAGACACAATGCATTTTCATGTGTCTTGTAGAGTTTTTGTAGTTCCAAACTTCTGCATTAAGGTTATTCAGAACGTCCAAACAGTTTGTGTCTAAAACGATAGATGGCGCCACCGTCACCAATGTTAACATATACAACTAATAAAATTAAAACAATCAAATATAAAATAAACAGTTCAAAAATTAAGCAAAAACGGATATAATCTGGTTAATAGACGTTACAAAATCTAGGGAATGGTACGTGTCGATTTCACATATTGTTATTAGTTTCATTGTTAGAGGCCACTATTGTTAAGTAAACAATCAACTTTATCTGCCGTACTTTCTACCAGAAACTGACCAAACTTTGCACACCCATTTAAGATTGAAATATCTAGGGAATGGTATGTGTCGATTTCACATATTGTTGTTAGTTTCATTGTTGAAGGCCACCATTGTTAAAGAAACAATCAACTTTATCTGCCACACTTTCTACCACAAACTGACCAAACTTGGCACACCCATTGGGTTAGCACAGAGATATCTACTGAATGGTACCAGTCGATTTCACATATTGCTGTTAGTTACATTGTTCGAGGCCACCATTGTTATATAAACAATCGTTGGATTTCTCCATTGTTAGATAAACAGTCAACAATATCTGCCATACTTTCTATCACAAACTAACCAAGCTTGGCACACTCATTTACGATTGAGATATCAATGAAATGGTACGTGTTGATTTCACCTATTGTTGTTACTTTCATTGTTAGAGGCCGCCATTGTTAAATGAACAATCAACTTTATCTGCTATACTTCCTACCAGAAACTGGCCAAACCTTGCACACACATTTAAGATTAAAATATCTAGGGAAAGATATGTGTCGTTTTCTCATATTGTTGTTAGTTTCATTGTTGAAGATCACCATTGTTAAATAAACATTCGTTGGATTTCTCTATTGTTAAATAAACGATTAACTTTATCTGTCATACTTTCTACCAGAAACTAAGCAAACTTTTCACACTCATGAACGATTGAGATATCTATGGAATGGTATGTGTCGATTTCACATATTGTTGTTATTTCATTGTTGAAGGCCATCATCGTTAAATAAACAATCGTTGGATTTCTAAATTGTTACATAAACAATCAACTTTATCTTATACTCTTTCTACCACAAACTAAGCAAACTTTCCACACTCATTTACGATTGAGATATCTATGGAATGGTATGTGTCGATTTCACATATTGTTGTTCTTTCATTGTTGAAGGCCACCATTGTTAAATAAACAATCTTTGGATTTCTAAATTGTTACAAAAACAATCAACTTTATCTTACACTCTTTCTACCACAAACTAATCAAATTTGGCGCACTCATTTACGATTGAGATATCTATGGAACGGTACGTGTCGATTTCACTTATTTTTGTTAGTTTCATTGTTAGAGGCCACCATTGTTAAATAAAAAATCAACTTTATGTGCCACACTTTTTAACAGAAACTGACCAAACTTTGCACACCCATTTAAGATTGAAATATCTAGGGAATGGTATGTGTCGATTTCACATATTGTTGTTAGTTTCATTGTTGAAGGCCACCATTGTTAAAGAAACAATCAAGTTTTTCTGCCACACTTTCTACAACAACCTAACCAAAATTTGCAGACTCATTTAAGATTGATATCTATGGAACGATATGGGTCAATTTCACATATTGTTGATAGTTTCATTGTTAGAGGCCACCATTGTTAAATAAACAATCAACTTTAACGGCCATACGTTCTACCACAAACTGACCAAACTTTGCACACCCATTTAAAGTTGAAATATCTAGGGAATGCTATGTGTCGATTTCACATATTGTTGTTAGTTTCATTATTGAAGGCCACCATTGTTATATAAACAATGGTTGGATTTCTCCATTATTAAATATACAGTCAACTTTATCTGTCATATTTTCTACCACAAACTAACCAAACTTGGCACACTCATTTACGATTGAGATATCTATGGAATGGAACGTGTTGATTTCACTTATTGTTGTTACTTTCATTGTTAGAGGCCACCATTCTTAAATGAACAATCAACTTTATCTGCCATACTTTCTACCACAAACTGGCCAAACTTGGCACACCCATTTAAGATTGGAATATCTAGGGAATGGTACGTGTGGATTCCACATATTGTTGTTAGTTTCATTGTTGAAGACCACCATCGTTAAATACACAATCGTTGGATTTCTCCATTATTAAATATACAGTCAACTTTATCTGTCATATTTTCTGCCACAAATTAACCAAACTTGGCACACTCATTTACGATTGAGATATCAATGGAATGGTTCGTGCCGATTTCACGCATTGTTGTTAGTTTCATTGTTAGAGGCCATCGTTGTTAAGTAAACAATCAACTTTATCTGCCGTACTTTTTACGAGAAAGTGAAGAAACTTTGCACACCCATTTAAGATTGAGATATCTAGGGAATGGTACGTGTGGATTCCACATAGTGTTGTTAGTTTCATTGTTGAAGGCCACCATTGTTAAGTATACAATCAACTTTATCTGCCACACTTTCTACCACCAACTGACCAAACTTGGCATACCCATCGGATTACAACTGAGATATCTAGGGAATGGTACCTGCCGATTTCAAATTGTTGTTAGTTTCATTGTTATAGGCTACCATTGTTAAATAAACAATCAACTTTGCCATACGTTCTACCAGAAACTGACCAAATTTTGCACACAAATTTAAGTTTTAAATATCTAGGGAATGCTACGTGTCGATTTCATGTATTGCTGTTAGTTTCGTTGCTGAAGACCACCATTGTTAAATACACAATCGATGGATTTCTAAATTGTTAAATAAACAAACAACTTTACCTGCCATACTTTCTACCACAAACTAACCAAACTTGGCACACTCATTTGCGATTAAGATGTCTATGGAATGGTACGTGTCGATTTCACATATTGCTGTTAGTTTTCTTGTTAGAGGAAACCATTATTAAATAAACAATCATTATTAAATAAACGATAATAATCATCTTTATCAGCCATACTTTTTAGCAGAAACTGGCCAAATTTTGCATACCCATTTAAGATTGAAATATCTATGGAATGGTATGTGTCGATTTCACATATTGTTTTTGTTTCATTGTTGAAGATCACCATTGTTAAATAAACAATCATTGGATTTCTTCTTTGTTAAATAAACAATCAACTTTATCTTACATACTTTCTACCACAAACTAACCAAACTTTGCACACCCATTTAAGATTGAAATATCTAGGAAATAGTACGTGTTGATTCCACATATTGTTGTTAGTTTCATTGATGAAGGCCACCATCGTTAAACAAAGAATCAACTTTGCTATATTTTGTACCAGAAACTGACCAAACTTGGCACACTCATCGGATTACCACTGAGTTATCTATGAAATGGTACTTGTCGATTTCAGTTGTTGTTGTTAGTTTCATTGTTAGAGGCCACCATTGTTAAACAAACGATCAACTTTATCTGTCATACTTTCTACCAGAAACTAACGAAACTTTGCTTACCTATTTACGATTAAAATGTCTATGGAATGGTACATGTCGATTATCAAGGGCTAACAAGCCCTAGCCAAATTGTGTGTAATACGTCATTATGCGTTGGGATCAAACGATATTTATTCGTGATCAAACGAGCTGGCCAAATTCCGATTGAATTTGTTTTCATGGTGGCTGTGGTGGAGGGGCTAACAAGTCATCGGTAAATGTTATTGTTCGGAAAATGGAATAGTGCAAAAAAATAAACATATTTCATTCAGAACTTTGTTGTGCCTGCTTTGTAACCAGTGTGAATTAGTTGTGTTCCGCCAGATTTCTTTTCATCCTTTCTTTTCTATTTTTCTTACTTTCTTTCTTTTTTCTTTTCCTTTTTTTTTGTCTCAGGTGGAGCGGGATGGCCCCCTACAGCGTTCCTAGAATTACACTCTAAAAGCCCACAGTGTTCCTAGAGCTGCACTCTAAAAGCCCCTCCCATATAACTGACCTGTGTTTCACAGCAGACACCTCACATTTGAACTCTGTTGAGATTCTGTGTAAGTTTGTCAGTTGTACGCACAAATTGAGAGTATAAACATGTATTAGGGAATGAGAAGTTCTCGAAATAAATTTGCAAGCTGAATATTTTTTCGCGACATAAGTGAAGAGTAATTGTATATCCTTGAAGAGTACCCTGGAGAGTAAGAAAACTCTAAGCAAAATAATCATTGAATAAATAGCAATGTAATCACAGTAATGTACATATGACATGTTGTATTTCTACCAGATTGTCAGAGCACTAATTCTCTCATTTTTTTATGTGAGCGGTCTCGCTATCGAATCTCCAGAAGAACATTAAAAAAAAAAAGATGTATTTAGGTCTATTCCATTTTAAACAAACGAAATACGTTGCGTAAAAGAACTTTCCATGTTAAAATATTTGATGGGTAGAGTAGTTTGTGTGGGATTTGATTGTTATTGCATGTATCTATTGCATGCTGATTGGGTAGCTGGGAAGGCAGCCAAGATATTCATTCTGACGGTTGCAAGCCCGTGAAAATACAGAGCAACAGTTACTCCAAGGGAGTAGATAATAGATAAAAAAAAACTACCGTGGGGGAGAGAGCCGAAAAGAGTTTATAGTATGAAATTTTGTCCGCAACTAGGGAAGTTCCGCCAGGAACGCAGGATCACCTGTATATGGCTCTCATTGTTGAGACACCAAAATTTTTCAATTAATCGTATACGGAAGATAAACATTAATAAACTAATTTTTATTTATTTACTTATTCCTCGGGGGGTAGTCTATCTCAGAAGATTACGATTAGCATAATTCTATGTTTCAGGGGTGCGCTTCCAATCCACCTCCCAGAGGCGGTTTTTGGGTGGGCGAACCGGACCTTGTCCTTAGGTCCACACATTAATTAAAGTATATGTAACACACATGTACGTATGTGTGTGTGTGTGTGTACGTATGATGTGTGTATATGTATGTATGCTAAATGTAAAATATTTTTGAACCAATGTTTCCAATCCAAATAATAGAGTCCCACGGCTCCAACTCGCCAAAAACAAATTCCGCCTGTGTCACCTTCTACACATCAGCGGCTATGCCCATAGTATATTCTATGATAACAATTGACTGAATGTGCTTTTCAAGTTTCTAGCTCATTTTCTTGGAAAGATAATGCGTAAGACTCTCTTAGTGTTGCAACGAGACGAGACAGGACTCTTTGAAGCGAGACACGATACAATACGAAACGTTTCGTAAAACGTCTTGTCTCGTGTCTCGAAAAATACAAACACAGTTTCTGAATTTGCTTAAAAATTTATTAACTCGGAATAAATTATTTGTCTTCGAAATGTATACCATCTTCTATTATTTCAAATTATCCAAATGATTCAACGTTTCAAATCCTACAAAGAACAGGGAATACCTAAAGCACTTTTTAAAAATGATTCTTACAAACAGCTTTCACTTCCATTTTTCAATCGATTCAAGTTTAATTATTTTGTGATAGTGCTCCAGATTCAAATACAATGTAAAGCGTTCATTGAGATCAGTGTTTCAGAAGATTTTATTCCGGGGGCTGGTGGAGATATCTACGTATAAAAATCCTTTAATAGAAGTACAAGTACGCGTAGAAGTGGCAATTTTATCAGTAACTAACTATTGTTTCATGGTCTTTCTCGTACCGAACCAAGACAGAAACGTGTCAGCCTTTCTCGATACTGAGTTTTGAAAAGATTCTGATTTGACAATAAAATTTACCTTTTTTATCCTTTTATGATGTTATTCGAAGATAAACCATTTTTTAAATGGGAAAGTTACATAGGCCTCCTTATTTGTTGAAGTGGCGCCAGGGGTTCTGAAAAAAGGATATCGGAATAAATGGGAAAATCTTGCCTTTCGTCTGTACTGACGGTATTGACAAATGTTCCTATCGAAGTAATTACGGGTTCAGTTGAAACTAAGCAGTCGTTGCTGGAAGATTGCAGTCGTGTTGTGTATTGTGCTCTGTTAACCAAACTTGGTTAAAAGTTATAATTTTAACCACTTGGTTTGACAGCTCTTTTGTGGGCCTCAGCCTTTCTGGTGTTGCCACGAGACGAGACAGAACCATTCGATACTAGACGAGACGGACACATCTTTTCTAGACGAGACGACACAGCCAGAAGTTTCGTCTTGTCTCGTTTCGTCTCGTGGCAACACTAGACTCTCTAGATATATCAGTGCAAGGTATGACAACGTTCCTCACGGAGCACATGTTAGCTCTGAGCCTCTTTCTTTCACTGATGTTTGTTTACGTAGTAGATGAATATATAGAGAGTAACAAAAGGATGAGATATGAGATTCTTCTGAAACCACATTAAAATTGTAGCAGTATTTGGAGCTTGTTATAAATGGATTTACCGGGGAACTAAAATAATTCTGGGAACTGATCATACAGCATTGATATAAATAAACATGAAAACAAGTAAATACAAAGAACTGAAATCGTGAATTGTTTTCAAAATACAGAAATCTCGAAGGAATATCTGTTTAGGCAGCTTTAATTGTAAAGGAATTTTGAATAAATTTGCATTCCTTGAATTCTTATACATAAAAAAATAGAAATCTTTCTTTTAGCGTATGAATGAGATGCTTTAGGAAATTAGGCTAAGATAATTAAAATGATACTGTCCTTTACAAAATTTAAGGGGAATACCATGATCGAAAAAGCATGAGTCAAACTATAAAGGTCAGTGGTAGCTTTTGTCATTTCTTACGACCACTATACGAAAAATTTATTCGTATTATAAAACCGATATCATTCAATAAATGTGAAATTTAACAGATCTTGAGAGATGAAATGACAAAAATTGTCATTACCTCTGTCACATAAGATATTCTAGCTTTGGGACCCATGTTATTATATGACTTTCACGATAAGTGACAAGGAGAATATAAATCCCAAGTTCAAAACGTAAGGAAAGAAACCGGCTGTTCGTGCTTCAAATTATGAAAAATATACCAAAATGGTTGAAATTATGATTTTGTATTTCTTTATGAGAAAGAAGAATAAAAATAAAAATTGGAGCAATTCTAATCATGTATGTATAAGTCCACTATCTTCTTCAAGTTACTAAACTAACTTCAAGTGTTTCAACCATTTTTGACACATAACTCGAAAACTTTTAGAGATATTAGAGGCAAGAATACGTGGTTGATAAGAGCTTTTTAATTATGTCACAATACTTTTGAACTTTACCTTATGAGAAATGGCATATTCCAAAAATAATTCAGTACCACCCTAACCTGAATTTTACCAAATGGTTAGCGAAAGTGATACAGTGTGCATCGTCCAGGGATTAATTCCCGGTGTGGCACTCAAACATTTCTGTGTTGACCAAATATCGAGAGAAAAGTTGGGAAACTAAAAGATAGCGGACTTCAATCTAGACAGCCGGCGACGTTGGGTGTGGTTGTGCTTACTACTAACATAAGCCCGCTGCAGGCTCAGATCACAAGGGACTGTTGCGCCAGGATTACATACACACACACACACACACACACATATATATATATATATATATATATATATATATATATATATATATATATATATATATATATATATTGGTGTTATTATTTTACCTTACATTCTCTCAGTAGCGTAAGTAAGGACGAATGGGCCTCCCCGCAAAAATGTTAAACGGACCCCCTCTTTCCACATTCATGAGTCACGTAAAATTTACAGATAACAGTTTTGACTTTCTTAGTGAGTCACAACTTGCTCATACGCAAAAAATGCGCATTATTATTATTATTATTATTATTATTATTATTATTATTATTATTATTATTATTATTATTATTATTATTATTATTATTATATTGTGCTATAGTTTTCGTCTATTCTGCTAAACCAAATTCGAGAGTCTACGACATCCGACATTTTTAATGAGGTGTGGTCATCCCACTTTTTGTTGTTTGGTTCGATGCTGGTTTCACTGTTCTTTTCCCATCTTTGAAATACATAAGCACGGCAGATCGCGAAAACTCGACAAGTCGCGTTGTTTCCGAAATGAAGCTCCCAGCCACTTAGTCACCCTGATATATCGTCGTCCTTCCCCATTCAAGGCACAAGCATCACACTGACTAATCGAGTGAGATTCTTGTCGTGTTTGGCGCGCGGTTGTGTTATGCCTTGTAGCTCTTATCTCAGCCCGATGATTTCGTTGAAAAAGTAGCGAGTGGTCATAATGTTTTCGCTGGTCAGTAAAAGTTTTGTTGGCATTTAATTTACTAAATAATCGCTCAGGTGTTACCGTCTTCATAGGTAAAAATGAGATATAGTTGGAACATCACATAATTTTTAACATCTTAACATTATAAAGTTTAACTTCGAAACTGAAATGCGCCACATCATTCTCTCTACTCAGAAGGATAGGGACAAATAGAAAAGTCAAAATTCATTTTGTCCATTTTTCATGCATCATACACTTCAGAAAAAAAAAAATCATATAATACTGATATGTAAGAAAATATTAGTATTGTTTGTTTGTTTTCTGTATACAAAGAACCATTTAGGTTCTTTTTATCTCATGTTCTGGTAATAATCAAAAAAAGAAAAGAGTTTCATGTGATAAACGTACGAATGACGTTCTCTGCAACCTAATTCCCGTTTTTCGTACAAAAACTCTATTCCTACCTGCAAAAAGAAAAGATTTATGTTACTCATCAATGGTTGAGGTTTTGCCCTGCGGCTGAACAACACGGCTTGTATAAATAGACTCTGACTGCAGGTGCACGAAAAAAAAAAAAAAAAAAAAAAAACCTGTTGGATTCCTCTCCCCGCCCACTTCAAGTGTGGATATCCTGGACACATTCAAACTGAGCGGTACGATCTTTCAATTCTTCCCAGTAGAGGTGCCAGCAGTGATTGCTAAATGAAAAAGTGAGCATCTGGTGGCGAAAAGGCGAAGTGCTCGGACAAGGGGGAGTTCACAGGAACCTTAAGCATTTAACGTATCAGTATAATAAAAATAAATGTTGTTTTGTATTTTGATGCTGCAAGGTTATGAATAATTCTCTTAAAACTATTCAGTTAAAGCTTTGATGTGTCCGATATAGGCTATATAATACTATTGCTGACGCATACTTTATAATCCAACATCTTACTATGACACACTGATAAAACTACGTGAAACTTTGTCTTGGGCACGTAACTCCATGGTAGAGCGCCTTTTTTTTTTTTTTTTTTTTTTTTACGTAAAAGGGCCCTGATTATATGTTAGGCCATTATAGTTGATTCATGTCCATTCCATAATCATTTGACTGCTTAAGCCTAAATAGCATAGACATGGAACGCTACACTAAACATATCATCTCATGAAATCTAGTTACATTGTAATATCACCAGAAATTTGTTTGTTGATCTTGGCATACGTATGGTTCTAAGCTAATGTCGTATCTTCAGTCTTATAAGTGATATTCAAATTAGGGATGGGTAAAACCGGTTTCTAGGAAAACGAAAATCCGAAGAACCGACATTTCGGTTTTCTCCAAAAACCGGTTCGCTTTTTCACCGGTTTTGGTGAAAACTTTTGGAAAACACATAAAATTATTTCTGTGGAAACAAAATTGGTTTCCGGGCAACAACGAAACACTATTCTGGTCAGAAATAGAACCAATTTTGGGAAGAAACCGGAACCGATTTCGAAGAAAACCAAAACCGGATCCAGTGAAAAACCGAACCGATTTTGGAGAAAACCAATAACCGCTTTTGGAGAGAACCGAACCGGTTTTGGAGAAAACTGATTTCGGTGAAAAACCTTTTTTTTAATTTTCAAAAACCGGTTTCGGTATTCCTAAAGCCGATAAACCGGTTTCTGTGGCCACCACTAATTCAAACTAGAAGAACTGGAATGAATGTAAGCGAGCTTCTTCCATTCGAATCAACGTTAGTGTGCTTAGCCCTTTGTTGAACGATAATTTTCGGTAATAATAATAATAATAATAATAGAACTTAGCATGTTATTTTCGAGGTGTTCATTTCTCTGAAGACTTTTATATAAATTTACTCTGCCTACCCATATCCACCCGGGAGACAAAATTTCAAGAACTACTCGATAGTTCGCCACTAATTTTGGCCAGGAAGTTGAGCCCGGGTTAGATCTGCCCACTGTAAATGGGAAAACTTAGAGAAAAGTCACGGACAAATTCATATGGCCTGAGATCAAAACCAGAGCCCCGTCAGACTAGAGGTGACTGTTTTCTTCGAAGCTCAAGAACGAGAAATATTAGGTTGAAAGCGATCGACAAACGGGTGAAGTTTACTGTCACTTCTATCAAAAAAATCCTAATAATAATAATAATAATAATAATAATAATAATAATAATAATAATAATAATAATAATAATAATAATAATAATAATAATAATAATAATAATAATCTTGTTAGCAACTGAGAGAGAGATTGAAGTCTGTCTGTGGGAGCTTAAACCTGCTCAAAGGCCGCCACCTTTGCAATATCGTAACACCTGCAGAAATCATGAGACTAATATCTTTCGATCTGCTTAAAGAATGATCGACGCGTTGTTTGAATCTCATTATGAATGCATACTCTGAAGTTGGATTTAAATACATGAAAAATAGGCGTAGCCGGAAATTTTCTTTAAACAAGATACATGCATTGCATGCTTATATCAAAGCACAAAGTTAAAAATAATAATATTACTCTATTATATGACACTCATTTTAGAAATTACAAATATCATCCTGAGCAAACAAGAGTTGTAAGGTTAAGATTCTTTTGTTCTATTTAGAAGATTATATGTTCAAATTTTGTAGTTGTGCATTCTGGATGGAATATTCACCAGTATCGCTACGCAATGGCCCATGTTCTTCGTTCCGTACTCTCCCTCTGATACAAGGAGCACATTTAGAGCTCTCTCTTCCCTATATAATTAGCGTTCTTGTTTTAGACGTGGGATACGCAGGTTCGATTCCCACTGGAAGCTCATGTGCTTATGATCTCACACGTTAAGCTGTAGGTCCACGTCTCAAATAGCCTCGTTGTTGAAAGGGGCGTTAAACTCAAATCCAACTAAGAGCACGTAGTTTGTGTTAAAACACTGTATCTGAGTAAGAATGCACTATAAAAGCCGAATGATATATCTCTTATTCACTTTTTTTTAGTACTATTAAAATGTTCATACAGTAATTGCTTTTTGGTTTTGGGTTCACATTAACTGTTCACTGGAATATAAACTAGAAAGCCTATTTTACGGAATTCAGTGGTTGAGTGATAAGAGTCTCTGCTTCGACACCAGCCAATGTTAGTTCGTAGTAAAGAAGATCATATCTGTGGGTTTTCTGAGTGTCCTATTTTCCTTCCATTTCCTTATTTTGCAAATCCTACCATAATCACAATGTTTCTTTTAGCCTAAAGGACAATAACACTAGAGACACGTTAAACTAGATATTTCATTTTTGAAATATTGTTTTATACAAAAAGAATAAATGTCGTGTTACTTGAATCGGGGAATAAAATGAATCTGCAACTGGAAAATTGAATATCTTAGCGAATAAGTTTGCCCGAAATTTCATTAATACGTATGATGTTGGGTGTATTTTCATATAAAATGTGCAGATACTATGAGATTCAAAAAATTACTCACAGAATTTAGAATATCGTAAGATAATCTTATCGTTTTTAAAAAGCTCCTGGTTATTATCTAAAGTGTCATAAATATATTTTATACAAACAGGTTATAGCGGTGTCCAACACGTTAGCACAATGAACCAACTGGTTCCACGAAAACAAGAAGGTGCTGCAACAATAGCTTGAGGGCCTATATCATATCGACAATATCTAAAAAGAAAATCGGATAAATCTTCATGGGTAATATATAAATGCTTTCAATATTGATGAAAAACAATTAAATATCACGTATGTCAGCAAATGTCAGCCTTATTAGCATAATGTTATTGTCATAAATGTGGCAACATTGCCTCATTTCCCGTTATGTGCCTTGAATACTTATTTACATTTTGTTTGGTATGTGCGATCTTTGGTATGTGCATGCTACCGCCTGGTATGACGCATCGTTAGAAGAATGTTGATTTTCTCACTCATTAAGAACGTATAGACATACAAACATTTTATATTAAAAAAAATATATAAACAATAATATTACAAAGCATATCTCACCTGAAAACACCTGCATCCATCCACATATGTGAAACACGGTGGTCGATTGGAAAAAGAAGAAAAGTAACATACAGCATATGCAAAGTAGTGTAATGATCACTGACAAGCCCACAAATACGGTTGCTGCCCTGAATGCTGGGTTGGGTATCGTACTAAAATCATCCAATCTTCCTTGACAATCTTCAATACCATTTTCGGTAAGGAAGAAACAATATGTCCAGAGTCCAAATCGTCCAGGATAATTCGATTCTTGTGTATCACCGATCCATTCAGGGGTTACGAATGCGACAACGTTAATAATAGCGTAACATATTGTAAATATGCCCCAAAGTACACCAATAGCCTTTGAGTTTCGGATATAATTTGTTGTATAAATTTGCGACGATTCTACATATTCCACTTTTGAACCCATTTTTTTGGTTCTTTATATCGTACAAACTAGAACACTACACGCAACACACTGAAGTTAAAATATTCACCAATAACTTCTTCACTTATTCACATGACCACACGTCAGAAGTCTTTCACAAAAGTCATCCCAAAGACACTTAACAAATACGAACCACCACCTCAAAATGGCGCCCAACCAGTTTCCTCCCAACACAACAGTTGTCTGCACGTTGAACCAACGTTGAACACCTTCCTACTTCACCTGAGCTTTGTTAGTTCACCTGTATGCTACCAGGTAGCGTAGCGGTACTTTTATTCAACAACTAACTACATACCATTAGGGCAATGAATTTCTCTCTCGAAGATAAAATGAACAATATGTTTTGTCCTTTTCTCTCTCTCTCTCTCTTTATCCTCTTGTTTTTCAAATAACATTTTACGAACATGAAGCAGATTGCTGGTATTTCAGAATTATAGTTTTCCAAGTTATGAGAACACAGACGATTTCAAAATAAGTGTCCATAAAAATGACCATATACACTTACATAAAATCTTAAATATGCATGCTAAGGATACGAACAAAAGCTCTCTTATCTCTTCTCTAAAAAAATGACTACATTTTTGTTTTCAATCAAAATCTCACAGTTCTCATTCAAGAAACAAATAGAAGTGTATGGTTTTGATTCTTATGGAGAAAAAATAACGTAATCATTATATTTAATAATACACTCAAGTTTGTGAGATCATGCTAATTACTAGGAGAACAAGTACCTAGGGATATATATATATATATATATATATATATATATATATATATTAAATTCTATCATAAACCGAATTTTGTTGAAGTGCAATACATTCTCCTGATTGATGTGCGTGTTTTAAGAATATGACTTGAGTTGATTTTGAGTTTAACGTCTCTTTTAGCAGCGACGCTATATGAAACTGAACCTACTGATTAACGTGAAATCCGAACCACATGAGATCCCGCCGGGAATCGAACCCGGATCTCCCACGCCAAAGGCGCGTACGCTAACAGCTTAGCCACGGAGGAGCTACGTTTTAACCCTAGGACTCCCAGTGGGGTCCAATGAACCCCAAGACTATGTTTGACAGTTTGTCAGTATTATTTTCCTGGATTCTAAGGGATAAGAAAAGTATGGCGATTGACAAAAGGTCACTAGTCCTAACAACAAAATAATAGATCTCAATTTAGTAAAATAAAATAGTGTTCCAAGACAGTAGCGGCGTAACTGGGGACCCTTCTTCTAAGGGACCCCGCCGGAAATGACGCAAATGATCAATTGCTCGTTAATCAATGGAACATTTCAATGGGGGCTTGTGCGCTTGACTGAACTTACTGAGAGGAAGATTCTTCACAATAACCATAGTTTTGCATAGACTACCGGGAGATAAGTTTTTCATATTCCGATTTCCTTGTATCGACTGCACGTTGTTGAGTTAAATTGATTTGAGTTTAACATCCTTTTCAGCAGTGAGGCTATATGAGACGGAACCTACTGATTAACGTGGAACCCGGGTCTCCCACGCCAAAGGCGCGTACGCTAACCGCTTAGAAAGGAACTCCTCCGGCTCCACGCGTTCATTCACTGATTTTCATATTGAATCTTGGATGTCACTCACGCTTGTGCGTTCTGTTATTTAATGGACAAGTTACAAAGTCAATAACATATAATATTCATTGTCTAATTTGCTTGCTACTTACTATTAAAGTGTATGTTCATGCACTAGCATTAATATTGTAAATTGGAATGAGTTTGGATGATATCTTCTAGTTATTTGTATTGAACTAAGCATATAACTAGAATAACCTCTCGAAGTATGTGCATATCTTTCTGTTCCCTTCCAATTCTCAGGATTCGATTTTCAATTCCAAGTAGGCACCCCTGTCATTCTTACACGACACGAAATTCGACAACATGCAAGAGGACTTGCTGTCTTCTTTTGATGTCACAGATCATCTCCTTGAGTTTGTGCACATCTTTCAGATTCACCATCACTCTCTCTCTCTTTCTTATATATATATATATATATATCTTCGCACGGAGAAAATAATTTTATGTGAAATATTTGAATTCCCTTGCCTTTAGAATATTTATTTCAATAAAAGTGTAATTATTAAAATACAGAAGATGCTCTACTTTTGGCATGAAGAATGAAATACTCTACCCACATAGAATACACCTTTAATGAAATTGAAACGAATAAAAAAAAACTCAGCTTAAAATTAATATTAACTCTCTACCAAAAATCATTTCAAACGGGTCAGACGTTTTTCCGCCCCGACAACTATGAATTCAACACAAATCTCATTAATTTTTCATATTTTATTTTTCTCCTACTCTCTCCCCTCTGCCGATGGGGATGAACTTGGACTTAAACGACATTGGAAGCGTCCCTGTTCATTTAGCGACCCCGAAAATTATGGATTGCACACTAATATCAGTCGCTTTGCATTACTTTTACATGTCACTCCTTCCAACTCCCACACCTTGGGGTATCTCATTCCCACAGATTTTTTTGCAGATTAAACCATGTATTTACCATATTTGATTAAAATTGCTCCTGACCTTTCTGAGCTACGCTGGAATATACATTCATACACCTAATATATATATATATATACAGGGTGGTAGGTAACTCAACCGACAAACTTTGGGAGGTGATTCCTTATACGAAATGAAAGAAAAAAGTTCTAATAAACATGGGCCGAAAAATGCCTCCTTTCGGAGTTATGATCCATTGAAAATTCGAAAAATCATTTTTCAAAACTCCCTAACTTAGAAATTATAGGACCTATTCCAAGCGGTCTTAAGGAATTACACAGGAACTGGTATACGCTCTATCTAAATATCCATGTTTTACCATCTTCCGCTATCGGTGAAAGGAACTGTGAAAAGGAAGTTGAAGTATAGGGATACTCCTTTAAGTACTAATGGTGCGTTCGTTTCACTGGTACCAGTGAATTCTGAAACATGGATATTTAGATAGAGCGTATACCAGTTCCTGTGTAATTCCTTAAACCGCTTGGGATAGGCACTATAGTTTCTAAGCCAGGATGTTTTGAAACTTGATATTTCGAATTTTCGGTAGTTCACAACTATGAAAGGAGACGTTTTTCGACCCATGTTTATTAGAACTTTTTTCTTTCATTTCGTATAAGGAACAGCCTCCAAAAGTTACCTACCACCCTGTATATATGTATATGTATATATATATATATATATATATATATATATATATATATATATATATATATATATATATATATATATATAGATAGATAGATAGATAGATAGATAGATAGATAGATAGATGTGCGACTAACGTGTAAAGGCGTTGCCCCTGCATATTTCCAATCAGCTGACTAAACTATTATAGCATGTTTAAACTAGGGATTAAATGTCATCGCAATTGTATCCCAATAGCCTAACAAACCCAAATTATGGATTCGACACTAATCTCAGTCATTTCAGACATTTTATTTTTCACCCCTTCTTAGTTGTTTCTATCATTTTGTTACCTCCTTCCACTCTCCCTAGGTATACTAGGTGAACTTATTCCTACTAGAGGCTGAGCTTGAACTTTATGGTCATTAGAACTGGCACCAATCAACTTAGGACGACAATATCGGTCGTTTTCGATCATTTTTATGTCTTCCCCTCCCCTCCTCTTGGAGTGCTAGGGGGTCTCACCCCAACTGAGTGCTGACCTTCGATTTAAAGGGCACCAAAACTGTCATTCTGAAAAGAATCGGGACACACACAAATATAGAATTACAACTTCGAAATAGTGAATGAATTTATCTACCTAGGAACAACAATCCCATCAAATAATGACCAAAGTGAGGAAGTCAAAAGAAGGATCACCATTGCGAGAAAACTCTGGATTCGACACTAAAATGATCGCGATGACTCGTGAAGCCAGGGCTCTACACTAATCATAGTAGACCCTATTGCTTTACCTCACGTTGGTGTATCGGAAGAATTCGGTACGATTCGTGGAGCACTAGAGAAAAATGAAACAATATAAGAAATGCACGAACAATGTTGCAAAACATAGAAGACATCGCGAACGAGAAAAAAAAAAAGCACTCAAAGAACTAAAACACGAACACTAACAATTATTCGAATTAATTAGTAACAATAATAAGAGTAAAAATAACAAAACCCCATCAGGAAGTCGCGGTCGGAAAGAGGGATTGCCGCTGGAGGCAGCCGGCACCCGTCCGCGGCGGCACGATGATCTACTTGTTCAAAGTTGCTTACCTTTTGCCGAGGCGGCAAGCGGTCGAAACTCATAAAATAAAATGCCCTTTGCCGACTGTTGCCGACCGTCAGAGTCGGCAAAACAGTCGGAAATGCCTCTTTCCGGACCCTCTACCGACTGCTTATGCTGGCCTCTTTCTGGCGGAGGCGCCGACGTATTTCATGCTCATTTCCGGCTGTTCGCCGACTTCTCGGCAAGGCAACTATTCATCGCGGTCGAAAATCGCGCGGAGAAACGCCGGTGTTCGGCGTCGGCAATCCGACCGTGGTATCTGGTCGGCATGGGCAAATTGTAAGACTGTAGGCGGCAGGATCCTGATGGGGAACTAAACTTAGCGCAATCTGACAACACTGAACCTCAGTATATGTTCTCCGTAAAGGGCTAGAAACGACACTGGCAAAATTCCATGATGAGAGTTGACGATTGGGACACACCTCATGTTGTATTGGGTGACAAAATTAGTAGATATAGGTTCAACTTCACGACTCCTTGACACCACCATAATATTGTTTTCAATTATTTTTTTGTCACAATACCGTCTCGCAGGAGTACTAATGGGGACTGAATTTGCATTTAAACGCCATCGGAAGTATCACTATTCATCTAAGAAATTCCGAAAACTTCGGATACATTAATATCAGCCCTATTCGATCATTCTTATATATATATCCCTCCTCTTAGGTTGCAAGGGAGTCTTATCCTCACTGGGAGGTTGAACTTGGACTTAAAGGGCATCGAAACTGTCACCAATCAGCTCATGGATCTCGAAAACTATGGATTTGGCACTAATATCGGTCATTTTCGATCATTTTTATGATTCCCCTTTTTCTATGTGTGCTAGGGGGGTCTTATCCCGGCAGTATTCTTTTCCAGTCTGCAGGTAATATGTATACTAAGTTTGATTAAAGTTTCTCACGGCGTTCCAGAGTTATTGTGGAACATACATACATACATATAAAGTGTTTTCGTGATGTTTATCAGCCACATCAACATCAAGATTTTCAGTAAACTATCACCTAGAAATAGCAGAAAATCAACCTCTTCCGGTTTAACGTTGATCACTTTAGAATAAAAAAGTAACAGATAGGGAGAAGTAATTTTTTGTAATCAATTAAGCGTTGAAAAATATACTCCATCTTTATTCTAATCTCTCTACCGAAACCAGGAGTGGCTCAAATCAACGTTGATTGCTATAGAGTAGAAACGGTAATCGATAGAAAGAAGTTGTTTTGTGCAATCGATTAAGCGTCTCAACAATACATTTCATAGCGATATCAGAAAATTTACAAGCGGGTTTAGCGATATCAGAAAATTTACTATCTTCTTGCTTAACCCCTATTCAAACCGAAACTCATAGAAATCAACCACTTCCGGTTTTATCGTTGATTATAATACAAAGAAAACTGTAACATATAGTGAGAACCAGTTTTCTCCTATTTTAATCGTCGATAGATGTTCTAATTCTTCTATTAAAACTGGAAGTAGCAGAAATGAACCACTTCCAGTTTTAACTTTGATCGTTATAGAATGGTAACGCATAGCAAGAAGCTATTTTCTGAAATCGAATAAGCATCCTAAGAATATATTTCATCTTCACTGTAATCTTTATATTAAAACCGGAAGAGAAAGAATAAACCACTTCCGGTTTTTACGTTTATCGCTAAAAAGAAGAAACGGTAATACGAGTAGATAGAGAGAAACGATTTACTGCAATTGATTAAGTGTCTCAACAATACATTTTACTTTCATTCTTAAGTCTCTATTAAAACCGGAAATGGTATAAACCAATCACTTCCGATTTTGACGTTGCTTGTTATAGAGTGAAAACGGTAACGTTCGATTTTGTTTCAAAATACTATCTCCTTCGTTTCCGTTACTGGAGTTTTATTTCCAGCCTAAAGTTGCTTATCCTCAAATTTCCTAAAAGGCTGTAATACATTAATTGCCATTTACCACTACATATCTGTGCATACATTTTCTCCTCGACGTATGAAAACCAAATACAGGAACAGACTTTACGTGGAATCATATATACGTCTGGAATTATTCTTTCAGACATACAGAAGTTGACTTTTGAAGAACAGCCTCAGCTATCACATTAGGCGAGTGTTGAATTTACAATATTAAACCTAATTGGTACGAACTATTTTTCCGAATATCTATATTTATAACAATATTGTATTGTCTTAAATGACACGTTTAAGTGTAAAGACATTAATCAATCATTTCATTTTTATGATATGCAAAACGTATTTAAATAATAATTTTTGATTTCACGGAGGTCACTACAGAGGGATTGGAAAACACTGCTCTAAACTGTTACATTCTTTAAAATCGTAATACTGTGTTCTATTTCATTATCCTAATTCTAGGTTATTCAATTAATCACATAGAACATATAAGTATTCGATTCCCGGCAGGAGTTCATAAAGTTCGGATTCCACGTTAATCTGCAGGTCCCGTCTCATACAACCTCGCTGCAGAAAGGGACGTTAAACTCTAGATCAACTGAACTTAATATCTAAATATTAAAATACCAAATAATATGCATAATTTGCAATATAGTTCAGTATTAGGGGAGAGGGGGGTACATTTGAACAGGGGGTACCTTTGAACATTTAAGATAACAGGCTAGAAATAATAGCATATCTGGTGGTTTCAAAATTTTTAGTTTGGCAAAACTGCGTTGCATGACGGTCAACTGTTATCTGCAATTTTAATGTAACTGTTGATGAACAGCAGTACTTTGTTACATTTGTGGGGTGTAAAGTTGGAATTTTTGTGAAGTTTTGTAAGATTTTTGACAGAAGCCTGTGTTTTGATATTATCTGCCATTCATTGCAGAAGCAAGTACATTAATTTACTTATCCAATGTTGCCCTTTGTATTTCACAATAGTTTGTACTATCTGGGTATTATCAAATTCTGCTTGATCATGCCGGTTGGGGCAGCTTTGAACAAAAATTAGGGGGCACATTTGAACATTGTTCTACCTATACTTTTCTGAAAGTTATAAGTACCAGCAACATGTTTGTGTTCTCAGACAATGAAGACAAATGTTCAGTGCCAACTGCTGATATTGTGTGTGGACTTTCTAATTCTTGTCTGTCGTTTTCGATTACTTTTAAACTTTCGCCCGCCTCACTTGGGAGTTGAGTATAACCTTGAACTTGAATTGGATTATAACTGTCACTATTCATCTTAGTGACCCCAAAAACTATGAATTCAACTCAATTCAGATGTGTTTCCGAAGGGGAAGCAAATTATTTAGAGCACAGAGGCGCACAATATACAAATACGGGCCTCCATATATGTTTCAGCAATTATTACTATTATTATTATTATTTCCTTGCCATACGCGATTGGATAATTCTTGTGCCTTAAACTGTTAATACTGCTTTGTTACATTAGCCTTGTTGTTCGTAAACGAATTAATCCTGAAAATAACGATTATTGTAGTAAAATAATGGTTTGTTCAAAACTGCCCCACGTATGTTCAAATCTACCCCATGCTTGTTTCAATCTACCCCCCAAGGGGGTACATTTGAACGACACCCCCTGCGCCCTTGCACAGAATGACAAGATCAAACAAAGTACTCGATTTTATGGCAAATATAATGTATATTATATTTAGCTTTTGCTACAGTTCTATAAGGAAATTTACTGGGTGTTTGGAAGCAAAAACGAATATTCGAAAACAGATGTTCAAATCTACCCCCCTCTCCCCTACTTATATTATGTTTCCAATTAAATTCATTATAGTACGGAAGGTATAACGTCGTTGGCTTCCAGCAAAAAGTTGTAGTGACGTTTATGGGGAGTGAACAGTTTGGTTACTCGTGGCTCACTGAGCGTAGGAGATAGTTGGTGGTGATTGGCTACCCTCTTATCACACCTCCAGTGACGAGCAGGTCCAAGCGCGGGAAGCCAACGACGTTATACCTCCTCGACTATAATTGTAACTAATAACAATTTTTTCCTGTAACTTCTGTCAGGTTCATACCTGCGCTCTGCGCTCGCATATTATTACCGTTCAACCTAAACAAAAAGGTGTAGTCTAACAATGCCACAGAAATTTAGTTTATAACTCGTAGATTTTCAGACTAAAAAATTGAGATAGCCTATGAAAATATCCAACATACACTGAGAGAGAAACGTATGCGGTGTACGTGAAAACGTAGGTTACATGAGTAAATTCTGTAATTTTTGGATTTAACGGATGACTATAGGTAACATCCTGCTATAAACATATAACTGAATACGTATATTTTATAATACTTTCAATATAAGTGTTCCATCTATATGTACTTTCCGTATGAAACAAGGAAATGTATATAGGCGGTCAGAATCTCACACAGATGGATTATATATTCGTAACATACAGCTAATGTAAGTAACATAGGTATGTGCATGTAATATATAGAAGACTGTTAAACTTAGACATCCTGCACCGGCATGATGTAACATTTAAGCACAAAAAGGGCAGTACGTGTGTAGCACATGGATAACGTATGCTCCGTGCACATTTCCGTAGTAAACACATGGATTCCGTATATTTGTACAACATACCGCTGTCCGGATAACGAATTTTTCTCAGTGTAGTCATATATAGTTATGCGTTTGATTTTTACTGAAATATAATAATTAATTAAATAACAGGTCAACACTAATCAAAAGTGATTGACAGTTGTTATTGCTATTTGTTGAGTATCGATTCCTAATATGAGCGATACTTTTAAATATCGCACTTATGATTTACTTGTGTTTTGGAGAAAAATCAGAACATTTGGAATTTTGAACCATTTTTCGGGGTCAGGTTACGTAAATCCGGAAGTGTCCCGGCTAAACTGGGACGTCTGGGAACCCTAATTTAGTACCATCTTTCGAAATAACTATGCCTAAGCTTCTTTGAAATACCACTTGTAGATTGAAACAGACGGTAATATCCTACACAGAACTTTGCATATTTACTGCTCAGGAAAGGCAAACGGTTACTTTCTTTGCTTCGATTAGTTCTAGTTTGTTAACTTATTGAAACAAAATGGAAAGACCTAATGGAAATATACACAAATAACGCGCTTAATCTATATACATTCTGAGTCGATTTCATTTTATGCTGCTAGCAGGTATGGACGAGCAGTCTAGGGTCCTAAGTTATCGATCATAATACCCGTTTGTCGTAGATTGGAATCCCGCTCAGACCATGAGTGTTTATATTTTATCATTCATTTCATATTCATCATTCATTTCCCATCATCTCCTTCAGCCTAAAAGGCATTATTGTGGGACCATTGACTTTGTTACTTTTTAAAATTCCATATTGATGTTGCATATACTACGAAATGTACAGTTCGCAGCAAAAAACTTGCAACATGAGCATGTAAATTAATTGTGAAACGACGAAGTGTTTTGCTCCAAAATAAGTGTGCAGGGGAGGACGCCGAGATTTCTCCTGGCATGATTTGTGCCACTTAAAAAGACGTTATGTTGATTCCCTGCGCTGTTAGGCGTAGTTTCACAATAAACTTACGTGCTCATGTTGCAGGATTTTTTGCTGCGGACTATACAACCAGTAAAAAATTTCCTTTTCTGGCGTGGTCTCCTATTCAAGTCAAAAGTAGAATTCTTTAAAACAAAAAAGATCAAAATTCAGATCTCTAGAGCAATATTTTTCAATACTTCTGATATCGCTGGCCCTCTGTAGCGACTATTAATTCTCCTCGGCCCCCCGTGAAATCAGGAATTAATTTTAAATATATATTACATACGAGAGACAGTCAAAACTTTCCCGGCATGTGTTGTAGTTTTGGCATTTGTAATCCAATCACAATGAATCTTCTACAGTGCAGTCCCTAGGTTGCCTAATTATGAATTTGATTAACGTGAACATGCCATAACAAGCAGTGTACGAGTAGTTTACCTGAACGGAAGAGTGTGTGGTGATCAGTTAATGCAATGTCCCATTTCGAACAACATCCAAACATCATGTCCATGTGCAAATTTGGGAAATTTGTTTCAGAGATTTGGATAGCCTTAGAAAAAAAATACCACCATCAGATTTTTGGCTCTTTCCAAAGCTAAAAGTGAGCCTCAAAGGAACCCTTTTCGCCACCGTAGAAGTAATTATAAAACAGACGTGTCGGCTGAACTTCGGAAGGTACCAAAAGAGGTATCGTCAGGTTTTCCAGAAGTCGGGTAAGAGTGTGTGTTGCAAATGTGGCTACTTTGAGCGATTAAGTACACGCATACTTATATTGAGGTAGTAATGAGCTACAACAAAATTCCAGGAACTTTTTGATTGTCCCTAGTATTATACCTAAAATGATAAATTAATATTTTACACATTCACACGCCATTTATGACAATACAATATTGTTGTAAATAGATGATATTTGAAAAAATAGATCATATCAGTTAGGTCTAATATTATGAATTCAACAGTCACCTAATGTGATAGCTGAGGTTGTTTTTCAGGCGCCAACTTCGGTATGAATTCAAACTGGATAATCTCATACATAGATATGACTCCACGTTAAGTCTGTTCCTGTATTTCGTTTTCATACGTACGAGATGAGAAAATGTTCGCACAGATATGTAGTGGCAAATAGGAATGTATGTCTTAAAAGCCTTTTTGGAAATTTTAGAATAAGCAACCGTAGACTGAACCGTAGATCTCTAGTAATGGTACTGAAGGAGACGACATTTTGAACGTCGAATGACAAGACAGCTCTATATGTTATTCGTCACCAAAAAAGGAGGTTGATATTTCGAGTCTAGAAAGGTAGTTATTATCCAATGACTTTTTTTTTTTTTTTTTTTGTGAGCAACCAATCATCTTAAATTCAATCATAATTTTAACGACATCAGAGGAAAGGGGTTGTTTATTTATTTAAAACAATGAAATCATTCAGTCAGTGTGAAGGAGGAATCGTATCTTTCTTTCTCTAAACGGTTACACCACAAATTTTAGATCTTAAATGTTGCCCGTCTCTTAGATTATAGTTTAGCGTTCCTTTCAGCAGTGAGGCTATATAAGACGTGGATCTACAGCTTAATGTGTTATCTAAATCACATGGTTCCCGACGGGAATCAAACCTAGATCTCCAGCGTCGAAGACGAGTACTGTGAACCTATAATTGTCTTACACAGAAAACAAAGTGACAGATGTACCTTGAAAACTCAACTTAAAGAGTATTCAAGATTGTAAGATTGTAATTGGGGAGTGGACTTCAGATCTGTTTGAGAGGCCTTCTATAAGAGCTTGGTAATATCATTGAAGCAATCACGATGCAAAATCAGAGAGAGCATAATACGAGAAAGTTTAATGAAAATAAGTTCCATAAACATTTTAATCTCTCGCGACCCTCTAATGTTCCGTGAGCACAGATTGAGAAATACTACTCTAGAGATTCACCACCTTTGACGACTAGAGCATTATTAATCCTTTTGCTTCATTTTCCTCTGTTTGTATTATTGCAGAAATAACTAATATACACTTATGTTAAAAAATAGGTATTCGCTTTTGCAAATTCTATGTCAATTCTTTTAAACATATCCTTTGTTTTATGATAAACAAAGGAGCATATTCTTCGTTCTTTTAAAGTTTTCATGTAACGCTGTCTATCTCAATTAGGGATGGGCAAAACCGGTTTTTATAAAAACCGGAAACCGGTTTCTAGAAAACCTAGACCCAAAAAACCAACATTTCGGTTTTCTACAAAACCGGTTCGGTTTTTCACCGAAACCGGTTTCAGTTTTCTACAAAAACCAGTTCGGTTTTCACCGAAACTGGTTTCGGTGAAAACGTTTGGAAGACACATAAAACTATTTCTGTGGAAACTTAATCGGTTTCCGAAGGACAACGAAACGCTATTCTGATCAGAAATAACAAATTTTGGAAAACATGGAACCGGTTTTGAAGAAAACCGGATCCGATGAAAAACCGAACCGGTTTTGGAGAAAACCGATAACTGGTTTCGGTGAAAACCAAACCGGTTTTGAAGGAAACCCAAACTGGTTTCGGTGATAAAACCGTTTTTTTAATTTCCAAAAGCGGTTTCGGTTTTTCTAAAAACCGAAAAACCGGTTTTTGTGCCCACCACTAATCTCAATATGAAAGAAATCCCAGAAAACAAGGTTGAGTGTACAAGTTCTGTTTGATAAATGACTAGATACAAATATGCCAACACATTTTGCAAATCCCTTCAGTATGTATTCGTTGTCTGCACTTCTTGGTTGCTTCTCGATCTAAATTCGTTTAGTAACAGTTTGTAACATAGTAATTTAACTTCTCTCACTTACGTTCGAAGGCGCACATATTATGTTATGAGAAACAGTGATGAATAAAAGAAAATTAATGATAATAGAATGGGAAAACCGATCTTCCAAGAGAAACCATCCCCACGTTGTGTGTTAAGCACAAAATATAATTTTCACATATCGTAATCGAACAATACTCAAAAAAGTTAGATCTCCCATGTGTTGCCTCAAGAAAAGATTTGAGGGCGTCTCGTTTCGGAAAGACGTATATTTCTATTGGAAGAGTTCTGTCTTGTCTGTTTCGTCTTGAAATCCACTTCTACCACTGAGCCACTGCGATTCTAACAGCTAATTAGAATAATCCAGTATATTTCGATGTAAGGCTAAAATTCTTCAACTTAGACTGGAAATCATGAATTTTCTCTCATTTTTTTTTAAAAAGCTATCTTACTAGGAACTTACACTGTTAAAAATACTTTCTTACATCTGAGAAACCGTTTCTTATCTGTACACAGTTGAAACTCTCATTAATGAGAAATGAAGAAAAGTAGATGAGGTTGTATAAAGCGAAACGAGAAAATATGCTACTTTCCTTATGTATCTCATTTCTAAGAAAAGATTGTCTTGGTACACAGATAAGAAACGGTTTCTCAAATTTAAGAAACTATTTTTAACAGTGTACCAAAAGTGATAGCGCTTCTATGAGCCTATAATGTATTTACTTATGAGTATTTTCTTCTTGACAGCTGGAGAGGTCAAACTCTACATGTGAAGTTGTCTTTGTCTTGTTTAATTCATGTAGAATATCTTGATAAATAACAACCTCCATTTTAAGATACCGTAGGTTGTTCAATTTTTTTCCTTTTAAAATTTGTTTCACCAATAATAAGTAAGACAGGATTTCTGAATGACAGAGGAGGGACACTAAATCGTTTGGGAAAGGGGCCGATATCTCTTAGTTCAAAACATGCTATAGTCTTTAAATGAAACATGTTAACACTTTCAATCCTAAGCCCGAGTTGGACTTATGGTAAGTTATTAATGCAAATGACCGAGGCCCGAGTTAGTTCGTTAATATTGTAGCAATTTCACCCAACAATACCAATAAATTCTGTATTAATTTTAAAATAGAATGTTTAAAGATTTATTTGCCATGAATTTTTACGCCTTCCTTTCTTCTACTACCAAATACACATTTTAGAATTGCATTCAACTGACAGAAAACTGGAATTTGTTATATAATCCCAGGAATAAAAGTTTTAATGCACTTCACGCTACACTTATTTATTTCTGTCAAAAAGACCCAGAAGTCTTCTTGTGGTACATTTATAGTACTTAAATTTGACTATAGTCAAAACAACGATAAATAATTTTAAAAGTAATATTCTGACTCAGTTTAATCGAGATCCCAATTAACGTATTGTTTTGTTTTCAATAATGGAATAATTTCTTATAATTTGCTTCAATTTAGCTAATTTGAATAATACTATATATAACCTAAGAAATTAATATGATTTACTGAAGCAGTCGTGTGAACTAAAGAACAATTTATTTTAAATACTATATTGACATTATTTATTCTTTTTCATAAGTTTTTAAAATATTTAAAATATATAACTTTTATTGGATCAAAAGATCCAGTATACATTTCAATCAAAATTTTTCTTGTAGGCCTTATATTTGGAGGACTACATATACTGTAGCCGAACCCAAACTATCACTTACTCAGTATGATGTGCTTATTCCGTAGAAAATACGAAAACTCGATTTAGGGGCCGTTCAGAAATTTTGAAGTCCCTGATCCAAAAACTAATTATTGGCCAAGATCGCAATCTTTTGATCCGTTTTTGGTTTTCCTAGAATAGCACATATATAGAGTTTCGTGTTCGTCCCCGTAATCCAAAAATAAGATACTGAGAACTGATATAATTGAATCCTAAACTGAAAGCACATGTATGTTGTTGAGGAGAATTCAGAGCTTCTTTCACATAAATAATTCATGAAAAGCCTTTATTCTTAATATTACACAGTGAAATTTTACCTAACCAAATAGCAATACTGCATTTGTTTTATAACATATGAAAATTACATCCCGCATTCTGACTGTTAGCCAATATTTTTACCCCTGTCATGGATTCCTAGTTAATGATCAGTAGCAAGATAAGGAAGTTGAGGCAATGTTCCACATTTTCTGTGCTCGAGGAACAAAAGATACTTGAGGAAATAACTCTTTATTGCAGAATTAACATTGCGACGGAGATGGTTTATTTTTATACGCAAGATTATTTGCTTGTTTAGAGCGTATAAAGCTATTACATTGGATCTAAAACGGCCCAAATTGTACTTTTTTTTTTTTTTTGACAATTTTTGACAAGTTCAAGGGGTAGCCTAAGTCAATGAATCTATTGATAGTACAAATGCTAAAAAAAAGTGTTACTTTAATAGGCATTACCACTGAATAAAGAAGAAGCAAATAGTTGTGAACAATGTTCTACTGTGATATTAATAATATTCAGATGTTATCATTTCTTACCTATTTACGAAAAGGCGAATAATTATATATTAAGAAGAGTTTCTGTACGTGTTAGTTGAACGGAGGATTAGACGAAATCTTGTTGGATTTCGTACTGAGTTTAACAGTGTTGTTGTTAACAGCCTTTCCTCCAAAATTTGAGAAAAATACGAGGCACATGTCAAAAGAAGAGGCCGATAATTTTTACGCGGGATTGATAACACTGGTAAAGTTGAACATGCGTAGGAGCATGCCCTAGTATTTCGTACTTGTAACAGAGATAGAATCGTCAGCGTGGAGCTGCATATTTGCGAGTAGCAGTAAGAAGAAATGGCTGCCGTAATCAGGGCCGGATTTAGAATTTTGGCGCCCCTAGGCCCAATAATTTTTTCCACCCCCTAGTCTGGTTAAAGTTACTTTCCTAAAAACCTTTATTAAAAACTTACAGCCAGTTCTCCCGTGTTTGAGATCAATGTTGTAACGAAGTTGGTGCATAATGTTGAAAAATAGTTTAACTTTACCAACAATTATTTGTTCCAATGAACTTCAAAATCAGAATGCTTTATTAGCCTGATTTTTTTAATCAATTCAAAAAATATGTTAAGTTATGGCTATTTATTTTTATTTCTAGATTTTTTATATTTTTTTCTCTCGGCCGTGCGCCCCCTGGGAGCTGGCGCCCATAGGCCCGGGCCTATTGGGAAATCCGGCCCTGGCCGTAATACAAAATTCCACCAAATGTGGAGTGAGATCGTCAAACGAGATGTGAGATAGGTGTGCCTATCGCTGCTGCTGCAGATACTTATCGGGAATTGTGTGTCATTTACGGACCGACAGTAATGATTGAAGGGAAGGGAAGGAAATGGTGCAGAGACGGTTTCGGGAAGGGCGTTCATATCTTCATTTCGATGAACGTAGCGAAAGGCCTAGTGTACAGACGGACGATCTGGTGGAATGCGTTAAAGAGAAAATGTTATCTAATCGCCAGTTCTCAATAACTAAATTCGTCAGTTTCCAAAAGTATCTGCGATAGATGTGCATCGAATTGTGACTGACAAGCTGGGTTATCACAATGTGTGTTCAAAGTTGGCTTCGAAAACGCTGACAAATACTAACAAAGAGCAAAGAATGACAACTGCGTGTGATTTTTTTTTGCCCGCTGGAAGGAGGATGAAAATGACCTCGTTTCTCACATAGTAATGGGAGATGAAACTGGATATCGTACGCCACTGAGGAGTCGAAGCAGCAGTCAATGCATGCTAAAAAATAATAATGAACCTCTGAACTCATCCATATAGTCATATAATGGAATAAAACATCATCAAAGAAAATAAATTAGATTAATAACTTACCTGTGATACGAATTGATGACGTATATTTTGCCATTTTTTTTTTTATCCATGAAGAGGCACAAGTAGACCATTCAAATTTACGGAAGTATGTATTCAAGTCCCGAAGAACTTTTCCCAATATTTACTTTTCGATTCTAAAATTTAGGGGGTGGGCCAATGTATCCCTTCCAAAATTTAAGATGGGTACCTGTGTCGTATGAAAGAAAATTACTCCTGTAGACACCTACAGTATATAACCATTACAGGAGGATCCAAAGGGGGATATAGGGGCAATAGCCCCCTCTTGACGCTCAGGTATACACTGGATAAAATAGACTTCAATGCTGCTTTACACGGGATAAACCGGAAAACTATAGTTTAGCCCCTCCCTTGATCATATCCTGGATCCGCTACAGTAACCATATAACCTGATAAAACCTCGTCAGAAGAGGACGAATTAGATTTAAAACCTCCAAAATTAAGTTTTTGGCATTTTTTTATACTAATAAAAGGGGTCAAGATGGACTAACCAAATATGATTCATTATATGGTACTGGAGTTGGTGAATACCCTGACTTCTGACTGTTTCATTATTGTGTCTTTCTTTCCAGAGACACAATAATGCCTGAGGGTTTTCCCTGCGTTTCTTCGTAGATTGATCAACTTTCTAAATGGGGCATAGGAAGAGAAATATATGAACTAATGGTACGGGAACAGGTTGTATTCACTTTGTTTATTTTTGTTTTGTTTCCTTGTACCACTCAACTTCTTCCTCTTACATAGAGATTACAGACTGTGGCTGTCTGAAATTACCTAGGTATAATGGTTGTTCATATGTCACCAGTACGAAGCCCTGTACACAGAAGTTTTAGACTGTGTTAATTTGTATAAAACTGTGCAGTGGCGACTCTGAGGGAAGTTCCATTCTCATGAGATTACACATAGGTGGAGTTCCTTCAGACGCTTAGTTACGTAGTGGCTTTAGGTAACTACCACTATCCTGTACTACACACGAGTCGTCCAGTTCCTAAACGGCTCTCGTCCATTTATATCAAATCCCAGAAAACCGAGAAAAACTGTGGATCGATGCGTTTTGTAGAACTGAAAATATTTGAGGATGTTCAAGTTTTTCATATGAGCACACCGAAGTATTCCTAGTTCTACAAATCATGCAGATCCTATATTTTTTCTAAGCTTTCTGGAATTCTCTGTAACTGGACGACTCTCACAGAACTTTTGTCTCTCAGTCAGGATTTTTTATAATGTTCAATTATGTTTAGGTCGGGCGATTTGACAGGCCAAAGGAAATGTTCAACTTCAGCCCGATTTGCTCAGACCACAGGTTTCAGTTGAGTTGCAACAGCTTCAGTTGAGAGAATGGAAACAGTCATTATCAACCTGAAATATGGTGTAATTTTTCAGAAACAATAGCTGGATTATAGGATGCACATATGGTCTCCTAAAATAGCAACATAATCACGCGACCGATAAGCGTGAGCATAGGTTCAACTTGAATATTGCGGCCCACAGTATCATTGAACACTTGCCATTTTTTACGGTTGGATGGAGACATTGCGGATCATACTTTTTTTTTTTTTTTGGCGCAAGCTATACATAAACCGGCTCGTAGTTCGAAATAAGGTGAACGATGACTCATCCAATCGTATCACACATTTCCAGTCATCATCGGTCTATTTTGCATGTTAGTGATACCACTGGTGTCGTCCCAAAGCCATAATGTCCTGTGAGTTTTGTATACTGTCATCACTTTGAACACAGTTCCTTGCGACACACTTGCCACTTTCATTATGCTCGTACTTTCGTTATGGAGAGTCAACAATTCGCCTTATTTGGAAATCAGAGAGGTTTATTTTACACTATCGCAGTCTGCTTAGTTTACAGCAAACTTCCATTCTATTGCTTATCACATCGTGCGAAGTATGTGCTAACACACCACTACCAACTACAATCACTACCACTCGGTGTTATCCAGTAACGTAGCCAGGATTGTTGTTTGGTGGGGGCTTAGTGTTATCTGTATATGCGTTTGTTGCGTCAGAATGTTTAGTTTTAATAATAATAATAATAATAATAATAATAATAATAATAATAATAATAATAATAATAATAATAATAATAATAATAATAATAATAATAATAATAACGTATTGTTTATTATTATTATTATTATTATTATTAATTATTATTATTATATCTTTTTCTAAAGTGCTGACTTCTATAGATATTTCTTCGTTGCTTCTCAATTGCTGTTTTTGCACACCACTACTATCATTTTTTCGTTCTAGCCGTTTTTCTAAAGCGTTTTGCGAGTCTTCCTCTGAATTAATATCTTGTTTAGACTTTTCTTCGTTGCTTTTTGGTTTCTTTGCACATTTTCTTCACCGAAATTAACATAATTGCTTTTTTTTCGCTTTAACCACTTTTGTAAAACGTTTTGCGATATTTTGCAATTGAAGCGCTTGAAGGATAAAGGTGTTATGTTACATTTTCTGAAACGTTGCATTCTGGCGATTCGTGCATGTGTTATATATTAATCATGCTACGTAACATATTATGTAGTGAGTTCTCGTCTGAGTGCATATATTTAGAAACGGTAAAGGCGGTATGTTAACGGACAACATTGTGAAAGTAAATTTTCCCGCCATATTCAATTTGTTACATAACACCTTTATCCTCTAAGCGCTTCAATTGCAAAGGAAGTTCTTATTTCGACACCCTGAACTCATCTAACTTAAGCAAATCTTCTGAATTGCTCCAATTGATCAAACATCAGAGGTTGCTGTGAGATAGTCACATGTTACTAGTGTTTAGTATTATTTTCCACCCTCTCCTGTTAACATTTTTTTTCCTCAAATATTTTTCATTTGAATGAAACCAAAACCTCAAAGGAAAATATTTTTACTCTTCCTTTCTTTCATTCAGTTTGTCTAGAAACTGTTTAGTGACATGTTTTGTTCTGAAATAGAGTACGTGGAAGGCAATTGCTGTTTCTTCGGAGAAAAAATTACAAACATCAAAGCACCAAAGTAAATTGTCGGAACCCTTTGGGGAGGTAGGGGCTTGGTCCTCCTAGGCCCACCCCTTTCCTACGCCACTGGTGTTATCATAGGAGTGGCAGGAATTGAATTTTTATTATATAAAGGTAACCAAGAATGTTCTATTGCTTTTGTGGAGGTCGGTGTTCAATTGGCCCTCACACCATGAGTTGAATGCGAATGGACATAAGGCGAAGGTCAGTTGTTGGTGTGGGTATATCCAACATACTATCTCGTTGTGGCAGTTCAGTTACACCGCGAAATTACGTAAGGACAGACGGAACATGGGGCCTCCACAGAGCATCATAAGGGAGTGTATGTTATATAACATAATATATAACATAAGTTCAAACTGGGGTCAAACGCCGCTGCAGTGGTTGTTTGCTAAGTATAAGCACAGTAATGAAACACGCGAACACACACCACGCCGGATGCAAGGGGCACTTCGTTACCATACTTGATTTTGTATATTTATGCATGGTATATATTATTATCTATATCTTTGACGTCCGATTTCAGCTGAGACGTGGACCAGTGAGTTTACACTGGAAATCGAATCCGAGTTTATCATGCCAAACGCGCGACGGCTACCCATTTAGTATTGAAAGCTCTTACTGATTAGCCGGTTAATAGGCGAGAACCGGGATTTGGTAAAACATTAATATGAGACGAAATATAAACTATTAATAAAAAGAATTCAATAATGTGTCCTTTATTCAGGGGACACCGTAGCCTAGTGCTTAGAGCGTTAGAATTATGTCCGTGTGGTCCCGGGTTCGATTCCCAGCCGGTGCTTTCCCATTTTTCGGCATCCACCCATCGTCGTGAGGCAAACTGGGAAGTCACTTGAATAAGACATGACGGCCATTAGATCTAGAAACCTGCCGATACGCCGGTTAGCAATAAGGCGACGCGGCGCGCTAACGTCGCATCCGTCGCTAGCTAGGACGTAGTTCCGCCAGCGAACGAATGGCGTGGAGCTGCTCAGGTCCACAAATCGGGCAGTTACGCCGAATGCAGGGGTAGTGGTCCTTTGTTATTGACTTAATTTTGTCCTTTCTGAAAACTGTAAACGCCGCTGGATTTTGGCATGATCAGAATTTAAAATGTAGCATTAAAAGTATTTAAAAACAAAGTAACGCAAAAAGAAAATATAGCTATATGGAAATTGCAAATATTTTTATTTTTAATTTAAATATGTGTTAATTTTAATACATACTTCAGAACCAACAGTCAGATCATATACAAGATAAAAAAAAACAGTTACATTAAAGAAATAAGCAACCAAAATTTGTTTTACTTAAGTACTTACAAAATAAAAGCGTTGCGAAATAACATTAAAATGGCTAAGATTCAAATATGTATATATATATTATTCAAACAAATGAAACAAATGAACTTATTGGACGGCTTCATGAATTATTTCCATTGCTTCCTCGTCTTTCTCCGACAAAGTTCTAAGCAGCTGCGAAAACAAGAAGTTATAAGGTATATTCACATTTATATATATGTAACTTAGAAGTTAATCAATAAAAATTATAAGGTACACACAAGGCAGCAAACTACGTGTCCTATCATTCCATAATGATGAATGGAATACCAGAAGAAGCCAAGACACTTAATAGGGCTCTATTACATTAGGCCACTTGTTGCGCCACCGGTGGCACAACCAATGGACGGAGCACGTGCCGTGGCATTGAAGTATACAGAGCCTACAGACGTGTTCAAATTATTAGACTCAATATTCAGCTTCTGAATATTTCACTGTTCTTACAATATTGCGTGAAAAAATACGTTTGAACTTACTTCAAACTACTTCGTAACTCTGTCCTAATTTCTAATGGGTGTGGCATATGCTTTTCAATATTAAACAAATGCGTACGTAACATTCAAATATAATTACTATAAAGTGTGTATATCCAAATACGAAACAAAAAATGAAATGGAATACTTACAAGAAAATTCTCTCTCATGCAAAGATGAATATTTCTTATGAAACCCCTTATTCTTTATTGTCTTTTATCCTTTGTGGCATCCCATGTACGAGTTCAGCACATTTTGCCATCAATTCAGCATCGTGATACCACAAATTGTTCATCTCCTTGATCAATTGAAGTTTGGTTCTAATGTACTTCTCTAGCTTTTTTTTTTTTTTTTGTCGTGTTGTTTTGTCGTTTTCAATCGTGTTCATATTAGAACTAGTGCCTGGCCACGGAAGAACACTAATTTCGTTGTCCTCGAAGAATTTTGCCACAGCTTTGGCCCGGTGGCATGGGGCTCCATCATACATAAAGATGAATTGTACGTCATCAAACCAGAGTGCAGTCTGGGTAAGCAGTTCTTCTTGAAGAAGGTATTAGTCGTGCTTCGTTGTCCTCTCTACATATACAGTAAGATGGATCGAAAAAAAACTTTTTTTAGTTTCCGAGTTGCTATATTGTGGAAAAGTTGTGGTTAGTGATGACTTGGAAAAAAAAAAGTGTCTAAATCGGTTAATATCTTCCGATCACGCAAAGCGCCTAAAAAATTTTAAAAAGTACGAAAAATTTAGTTTTCGTACTTTTTATGAAAACAAAATACTCTCGTATTTTTAATGCTATAGTGATAAAACGTTAAAACTAGTAATATTTAATAAGACAAACACATGTTGTATGTTTTTAGGGAGTATCTTCCGATTGCGCACGTGTGAGAAACCTAACAAGATTCCTGTCATTGAGCGAAAATTCTTATATCTTCAGAGGAAGCATGGGTTAGGAAAAATTAGTGCTTTGGATCGGAAGGAGACATCAAAGTTGAAACGTAGACTTGAAAGAAGAAGCTATACTTTAAATAGAGATGACCCTGATTGTTTACTTGAAGAAGAGCCAAGTTGTTCAGCCGAAGTGTGTTCTGAAGTTGAACCTGAATACAAACCAAATAACTCTAAAAAAAAGGAATCTCCATCTCCATGGCAGATGAGAATTAAACTAGGAGTTACAGCATTAACCTGCGATCGATATAGGGTCAGTGACCGTGCAGGTTCTGCTATAGCATCCAATGTGCTAGAAGACTTTGGTATAATAACCAAAGCAGACACGTCTATGGTTATTGACAGGTGTAAAATTAGAAGGGAATTAGAAAAATTAGAAGTGACTTGCAAAACAACAATGAAAATGATTTAGATAAACTGCGTGGTCTTTATTTTGATGGAAGTAAGGATAACACCTTGGTTATAGATAAGATTGAATTCAAACAATTTCGTCGTACTATTAAGGAGGACCATAACTCGCTCATCAAAGAACCTGGTTCTGTATACATTGGTCATGTGTCGCCGAGCTCTGGATCTGCTAAAGACATTGCATCCAGCATTGTGTCTTGCCTTAATGAACAAGGAATTTCAGTGGAAGACTTGGATATCATCGGTTGTGATGGTACTAATACAAATACTGGCTGGAAAAGTGGTGTTATTCGTCATCTTGAAATCCGTGTTGGGCGACCTCTGCAATGGCCTATTTGCCTACTCGATTTCAATGAATTAATCATCTTTTTCAACATTTGGATAGAGGAACAGTTGGCCCCACAACATTTTCTGGACCAATTGGAAAGAATCTAAGCGGGTGTGAGAAACTGCCAGTGATAGATTTTCAACCAATAGATTGTGTAATTCCAGAAGTTGACAGAAATTGTTTGAGTAAAGACTAAAGATATCTTTTAGATATATGTCAGGCGGTAAAAAGTGGCATATGTCCAAGTGATTATCAATTCGTGATCCCGGACCACTTGCACATTCCAGATGGCTCACTTGTGCAAATAAAGTTCTCAGACTATACATAAGTGAAGCAAATCCTTCAAATGAGTTAAAAACCATAGTGACTTTCATTTTGAAATCTTACATGCCAGTGTGGTTTGAAATTAAAAACAGCAATACCTTCATAAGTGGGCCCATTCATGTATATAGAACAATTGAAACATCTCGATACTTGCTTGACAATTTGAAGCAAGTTGTTTTCCCCGTCACTGAAAAGAACTCGTTCTTTGCTCACCCCGAAAATCTTTTAATAGCCATGATTTTTGATGAGAGGAAGTACTTTAGAGAACTAGGGCTTAGAAGAGTGTTGAAAGCCAGGCAGTCTGATTCGAAGGGAAAAACCATCAGAACCTTTCTTATTCCAACTGTACATTTTGAAGCCTCAGATTACATTGACATGTTTTTCTGGAGTGAAGCCAAGTATTTTTCTCCACCTCTTCTTCGAAAAGTTTCAAACGACGACATCAACTCTTTCATTCAACGAGGTGAAATACCAGATGGGGATACCAAGAAGTTCCCTTGCCATACGCAAGCCGTGGAGCGATGCGTGAAGCTAGTTACAGAAGCTTCGCTCAAAGTATGCGGATCCAAATCAAGAGATGGCTACATCAGAGCAACATTGAAATCCAGATCTTTGATGCCTGAGTTCAGAACAAAATCTGACTATAAAGTCGCTTCAATTTTGTAAGTCTTTCAAAAAAGAAAAACAAATGTAAATATTGTAAGTAGTACACACCTTTTATGGCTGGGTGGATGGGAAGGGTGTGGGTGGAACTCGAAGTACAGCCTCCTCCTCTGGGTTGTTTTTATATATAAAAACAAGCGAAGAGCTGCACATTTGTGTTAGCTTTGGAAATTACATGTCATAACCTTGCAACTCTCTCATTAAAACATTAAACATTATAAAACATGTTAGAACGCATGTTATTACATTAGCACTATAAGGCATTAAAAATATCGCAGTTTATAATTTTTGATTATTTTCTTTAAAATACGAACAACAGACATTTTTCTTAAACTTCATGGGCTTTGCGCGATCGGAAGATATTCTCTAAAATCATAAAACTGTTTCTATTATTAAATAAGGCATGTTGTAACGTTTTATCACTATAGCGTAAAAAAATACGAGAGTATTTTATTTTAATAAAGAGTACGAGAAAATTAAGTTTTTCGTGTTTTTTAAAATTTTTCAGACGCTTTGCGTGATCGGAAGATATTAACCGATTTAGACACTTTTTTTTTTCAAGTCATGACTAAACACAACTTTTCCGCGATATAGCAACTCGGGAACTAAAAAAAAGTTTTTTCGATCCACCCTAAAGTCTTCCAGGCCCGAAGACAGAGATCACACCCCAGATCATGACTGAAGTAGGATGCTTCACGGTTTATTAAAGACATTACAACTTGAATTCCTCCCAGGTCAACGTCGAACATATTGTGAGTACCCATCAGACACAAAGATACATGATTCATCACTGAAACTGAAACACACTATTCTCCAATCGTCAGCAGTCCAATATTCTAGGCCTCGTGCTCATTCGAGGCGCTTCTTTGCCATGATTGGAGTAGACTCTAATTTTTGTTTTGTTTCTTGACAGTGTGCTTTTATTCCCTCGGCACAAAGAATACTTCGAACACTTTCAGGCCAAATGTCTGCGCCATACTCAGCCATTTTTATGTTTAATTCTGTTAGAAGTTGCACTTCTGTTTCCCAGGGCAAATCTTTTTAGTTTTCTGATACCTCTTAGCGATAGCTTTGGTTTTCGCTCACACTTCCCAACCTTATTTTGGCTCTTGTTCATTTCAAAAGAGATTCTACTCACAGATTTTTGTTCTATCCCAAATCTACTAGCAATGTATTGCTGTGTATATCTTATTTCCACCAGAAGTATTCGTTAACTTCTTACGACAGCAACCACAACACTTCAGACTGTAACTTGTTGATAGGAAACACAATAGATATCTACAACTGAAACACCACTTTCAGAATCCCCCCCTCCTAACTAATATCATCTGCTGTTCAACGGTGATATCATTACTTCAACTGTACAGTAAACTTTTGAAGGATCCTATATTGGTGGTTTAACCATTAAATTAAATGTTCTAGAACTCTGAAATTTTGACTCCTACATCAATTTTTCATTTTTCGAGGGTGAGTCTAATAACTTGAACACGTCTGTATTACACTAGGGCAACTGGTGGCGTCACAAGTAGCAGGTTCAAGAGTTGTTTGATCATCTGCGCTCTCTCTATGACTCATCAGACTATTACAATATATATTGTCACTCTGTGTAGTCTTGGTTGTTTCTTTTGATTCGCGAGAAAATGGCATGTGACAATGAACATGGTGGCGGAAATGCAGTGAAGAAAACCAGAGAACAAGAGAAAATGCAGGAATTAGACAAACTGATCAACAATAAGGTGAACACTGAAGATTTTATTTGTGCAATTGAAAAATATCCTGCAATTTGGGACAGCAAAATCGAAGACTACAACAACAGAAACATTAAATTAAATACGTGGAAATCAATCATAAAGTTATTGATACTAGATTTTGAAGAAAAACCCGTGGCTCAGAAAAATATATTGGGTATTAATTTTCTCATGAAAATATCCATCTTGGTTTGGTTGCGCCACTGGTGAACGATACGCGGAAGTGTTGTGTCGCCACCGGTGGCGCAACCAGTGGCCTAATGTAATAGAGCACTAAAAGGAAAGTTTACTATGTCGATACATAATACTACGGTTTTCAATAGAAGTATTCACACGGGCAATTCGGTTGTTCGGCCAGTTGACACGACAGTAGGAAAAGATCAACATGACCAAAAAGCAAGGGAGTTTATTCTTCGCTGTAAGTATCCAATTGAGTTTCTTGATTTTTTTCTTTTTCTTTCTTATTTAAAGATGGTGTATTCAAAGGAATTAACCCCTTGCGGACCAGTGACATCCATGTGGATGTCATGAAAATGTATTCCTTATTAACGATCGTATTAACCCTGGAGATGCTGAAATTTGTTAGTGAATGCAAGGCAAGACTTAGTTCTACTTTTTCTCCTTAGGTACAGCACCTTACTAACAGAAAATACGAAAGAGGTGTTGTCTCAGTAGATGGCAAGCCTAATTGAGTATTCAATTACAAGACACGTGTGTTTGTTTAGACGGTAAACAATTAGCAACTTCCGCAATCTATTTTAAAATCGGAAAAATAAATCCTTTATCTTTGATCTCTGGTCAGTGTTACCAACTTGCACCAGCATAAAATCCCTTCAGAACATCAGAATTTCCCTTTTTCAGTCCAAATGTTCTACAATGCAAATAATTGTTTGTATTAGTAATATGAATGCTCTCTTCTCTCGTGCACAATAACTATGCCCTACATAACGGTCCAGATAGTCTTTTAACAGTAAATAAAACCGGTATTACAGCACGCACATAGGAAAATAATACCTGGAACGCAATGGGTTAATGTCTAAACTGAGTTCATATTCTTCTTACATCAAAACACCAAAAATTCAAAAATACGAATTTGGAAACATCAGATTTGAATTCATACCCGAAATCCGAATCTCGGGTTCAAGTTCGAATTCGAATCCAGTCATTCCACATAAAAAGAAAATTAAGAAACGTATTCTAAGATTACTTGAGAAGAAATCATAACAGCAGAAGGGTTAATTCAAGCACACTGCATTCAAAGTTGCATACAGGGTCTTCGAGATAGCATGTAAGATTTCGTGGAGCAGCTGTGCAGGACTGATGACATTTGAGTAATTGAATGATATACTTTTTTCTTCATCTCAAATAGTTTATTCTGTGCAGAAACAAATACAGCGCTACCCGAATCCATTATAACATGGCAAAGAAAAACAAAAATTAAGAAAACCAAAATTCGATCACAAGATTGCGATCTTAGCCAATAATTAGTTTTTGGATCAAGGATCACAACATTTTAGAACGCCCTGCAAAACGAGTTTTCGTATTTTCTACGGAATACAGGCATCATATGAGTTAAGTGATGGTTTGGGTTTGGCTACACTGTATGTAGTTCTCTAAATATAAAGCGTACAAGAACATTTTCGATTGAATGAAATACAGGATGGTCCAAAAGTAGGTACACAGTCCCGTACTGTTCAACTTATTGCTTTTTACATTATTTATATTATTATCCATTAGACAGACTTTATTTCTTTATTATTTATTCTTAATGTCTTTTTACTTATATCTTAAACTCGGAATAGCCGAAGCAAATAATCTATAAGCTAGAATGTTATACTTGATCAATGCAGGGGTGTATACCTACTTTTGGGCCACCCTGTATAATGGATCTTCGATCAGGGGTCACAAAATTTTTGAACGGCCTCAACATCGAGTTTCAACGGAATAAGCACATCATACTGAGTTACGTGATAGTTCGGGTTTGGTTACACTGTATGAGTTTTCCAGATATAAAGCAAACACATTTTTGATTGAATAAAATATAATGGATCTTCGATCAGGTGCTACAAAAATTTTTGAACGGCCCCTAAATCGAGTTTTCGTTTTTCTACGGAATAAGCACATCATACTGAGTTAAGTGTTTGGTTTTGACTACACTGTATGTAGTTCTCCAGATATAAGGCGCACTAGACAATTTTTGATTGACATATATTGAATTTTTCGATAAAAAAAAATGAAAGTGCACTAACATGTTGGAACCTCGAGTTCATACTTGTACACTCCGCATCAAAAAAATTGCGACAGCTAACACCGTGTAGTTAGGCCACCCAATATACACCTTCTTATCTCATAATCGTGTCAGGTAAAGAGACCCCTCTCTCCACCTTTCTTCTCTCCCATACTAAAATTAGCTAACAACGTGAACGCAATTCTAATTTCAAAATACACATGTATTAGTTTCTATAAAATAAAATAACAAAACCGAGGCGAAAAAAGATTCGTAAGTTGATGTAGGGAGAAAATGAAACACACAATGAAAAATTGAAACCAATAGGTGTCTATTTATACTCAGAAATGAGGTAGAGAGAGAGAGAGAGAGAGATTGAGAGAAGAGAAGAGAAGAAGGAAAGGAAAAGGGAGAACAGTAAAAATGTGGAATTCAAACGTAGTAAGAAAATAACCTAACATTATAAAGTTCAGTTTCCAGAAATCCAACAGTAATATAGAAAGAACGTTTGTTTTTACAATTTTTCAGAACTATTCGAACTTTACCACTACACCACCGATTGTTTTACTCAAACCCTGTTTAACAAATGGTGTAGTGTTTCTTTCTGAGAACGATGACACGTAAAGTGTATATTGCAGATCAATGATGTGCTTGGAATGTCCTTGTGATTCAATTGCCCTTTCCCAACCAACATTCATAAATCGTCTCTATCATGATACAGGTGTTTGCTTCCACATTCTTAAGTATTGCTCGTCTGGTATGATAAGTCGATTCTTCACAATCACTTTGTGAAAAAAATGAACTTTCTCGTGAGCAGGATTTGAACCTATGTTAGAAAAATGTACTATTCATAAGTTCATTACGTTACCCCTACACCACCATACCACCTGTAAATGCAAGTGAAATATTACCCAGCCCTGATCTTCTTGTAAGGTCATTTACACTAAAATGTATAACGAAATTCATTTATTCGACGACCTGGAGAGAAATTAATGCCCACTTATAAAGGAAATAACATACAATCCAGGGAAAAATTACAGAAATAAAAACATATGTAGTAATTTCGGCATGCAAGTTCAAAAGTACGCAAATAATAGTGTTGCCACGAGACGAGACACGAGACGGGACAGAACCCTTTTAGACGAGACAGGCTACTTGTCCCGTCTCGTGAAATGTCTCGTCTCGTCTCGTGTCTCGAAAATGAAAACGCTGGCGGGAATGGCCAAGATTGAAATTGCCAGTGGTCATATAGATTGCAAAAGGAAAATCCCCTTTGTGAGAAAAATGTTGAAAAGCCTTCATAGAAAAGTGTCCTCTGTCTATTGAATGAAACAATCGTGATACATGAGCTTCCAGGAATATCATCCTTAATGTCTTGTCCCCAATTCCCCTTGCTGTAAACTGAGGAATTCTCATTTTTTTCATTTCTGGCTGGAATGGTGACAAACAAAATCAAAGACAGGGAAGATTTTTACAAGGTCAAGAAACCGAACTACCACCACCAGCTATTCAATTCGAAAACTGGGTAAGATCTACACTCATCACAGGCTGTAATTGCGGTATTCTTTTTGCTATATGAACCGAAAACGGCAATTGAAATATGTCAACTTGCAACTAAAATTTTGTCTTCTCTCTCTCTCTCTCTCTCATACACACACACACACACACACACACACACACAAATACACATAAAAACACACTTATACCATTTTACCAATCGCTCGCTTATTATACAGCAGTCATGTTGTAAAATTCACCTCTTTGTTTGGAAGCCGGTCGAAGGACAAAGGAAAGCAAAGATACTGTCGACGAACCCTTCAAATTGTTTGCTTTCAGCAAATTTATGGTACTAACAATACCACTGGAGGTGAAGAGGTTTTACAGGGGGGCCTTCCTTTTGTTGCGCGGAAATGTTTGATCTGACCAGAGTGCGAAATTGCCCTCTGCTTCCATGTTGAGAGGACTGGAATACTTTCCTTTCCTAGTTAATAATATTCATTAGGACCTGAATTATCTTCAAAAATGGTTTCTTACAGGCGCATAAAACCTTTCGAACTTGATAAATGTAAAGAACATTTGGTATAATATTCATGGAACTCCGTTGAAAGCAGAAAATATCATGAGAATGATCAAAATTCGAACATTGAAGAACATAATTAACAGAAAAGAAATAGGATACCCAAACCATATTTTTAAACCTGCTATAAAATGTATATCCTATATTTTTACTAATTCCTTACTCCTATGAAAGTATCTTGGGGGAGGATATTCTCTCCAATTTTTTCAGACTGAAATCCTTTTATCCCGTACGACTTACCCCCACCCCCTGACACAATACGAAAAAACAAATGCTGTTAAAATCCATACACATGACCCTTCCGGGACTCAACTCGGGGACTTTAAATGCTTGGTGGCTCAGTCAATTCTACATTTCCTCGTGTATGCCGCGCACCCTGTTTTTTGACTTCGTTTTTGTGCAGAAAAGGTGCACGGCATATACGGATAAATACGGTATCTTTCCATCTCTCTCTCTCTCTCTCTGATATATATATATATATATATATATATATATATATATATATATATATATATATATATATATATATATATATATACAGACACTATAAAGCAAGTGGGTTGATAGTATACGATAGTGTCGGGGATGGTGACACCTTTACATCGAACTGTGCTTGTCGTGTAAACATTATTTGACATTAGTGTCTTCATCTTCGACGTACCTATGAGCATTTTACTGTATATTCGTGTATTGAAACTGGTGAAACAAATTTCAGTTTCAGAATGTAAAAAAAAAAAAAAAAAGCCAAGGTCGAGAAGCCTCAGACAACTAACAGCAGAGATATATTATCTTGTGAGCTTATTTGAATTTATTTTTAAGACCTTTAGGCAACTTTGGCCGAATGGATGATGATGGGGAAATTAGTAGAATGAAGAAAGTAGTAGGATACTAGACAACTTCGAGAAAACACAACCATTCGAAAAATGAAATGAAATTAAATGAAATATTTGAGTTTTACGTCCCACGGTTATGCCGGTTAGGCTAAAGGAGACAGTGATGATGAGTAATGAATGAAATGGTGGAATGAAGAAAGTGGGAGGAAACGGGAAAACCCCGAGAAAACCCACACACACGGTGTTTGTCCACCACAAAGTTCACTTGGCGGGGCTGGGATCGAACCCGACCCCAAGCACCAGAGATGAACGCTCTACCACTGAGTCACCGCGGTCCTCACACACATTCAATGTTTGTCCACCACAAAGCTCACATGACACTAACCGAGATCGAACCGACTACCACATACACCAGAGGTGAAGGCTTCACGGTGTAGCTACCGTGACATTTCTTGTTTTGTGTGTTCTGGGTAACTCTTGTAACTTAGTTGTATCTTGATTAGCATTGTGCAGCCTGCTACATTTTACTTTCGTTCCCATGGTATGCTGCTATATTTTTACGAGACAAGACGAGACGAGATGAGACGGGACAGAACCTCTCGAGACGAGACACGAGACGGGACGAGCACATTTTTTCGAGACGAGACATGTTTTGCACGACACGAGACGAGACACCCTGAAGTCTCGTCTCGTCTCGTGGCAACACTAGCAAATAATAATAATAATAATAATAATAATAATAATAATAATAATAATAATAATAATAATAATAATAACCTGTATTTTAAAATTGAAAGTAACTATGTGACTCCTAATCTCTTAAACCAACTGACCGATTTCGATCAAATTTTCAACATTGATAAGATTCGGGCTTGGGAAGCTTTTTTTATCATTTCATTTTAAAGGTAGAACTTAGGGGGAGGAGGGGAGATACAGTATATATATGTAAAAAACGTAATAATAACTCTTGAACCACCAGACCGATCTCTATCAGTTTCAAGATGGATAAGGTTCCGATCTAGGACGACTTTTATCATGTTTGTTTGACGGTGCAACGTAGGGCCGAAGAGAGGGAGACTTTAAAAAAATGAAAATAAAAGTGACGGTCTTTGTGACTTTCTCTTGAACCGCCCAACCGATCTCGATCAAATTTTCAACATAGATGAGGTTCGGGTCTAAGATGGTATTTATCTATTTACTTTGACGATATAACTTAGTTGTGAGGGGAGGGAGGAGTTAAAAAGAATAAATAAAACTTGATAACTCTTGAACCAAACGATCAACCTCGATGAAATTTTTAACATAGGTGAGATTCGGGCCTGAAATGATGTTTATCATTTCACTTTCACGGGAGAACTTGAGACGGGGAATGGGAGGGGAAGATATATAAAAATAAATGAAACTTAATTACTCTTGAACCACCAAACCAATCTCGATCAAATTTTCAACCTAAATGGAGTTCGAACATATCACTTTGACGGTGTAACTTAAGAGAGGGGGAGGGTTAGTGGCATTTAAAAAAGAACGATAAAATGACCGGTATTAGTGGCGAATCTATAATTTTTGGAGTCACTGAGATTAACAGTGACACATCTGATGCTGTTTAAATCCAAATTCAGCCAAGCAACTTGGAGGAGGGAGAGATATATAAAAATGATCGAAATAACCAATATCACTATCGAATTCATAGTTTTTCGCCTCGCTGAGATGAACAATGACACTGTAGATGCTGTGCCTCACACCATAGGGTGGGGAGAGAATATATAAAACTCATCGAAAATTGCCGATATCAAAGAGCGCTTTAGTAATAGTGAAAAGTGACTGTGTAACAGAACATATTACTATTTTTCCTCAATTTAACCCAGCGAAGCGGGTAATCGATGCTAGTAATAATAATAATAATAATAATAATAATAGACAACTATTCTGTGAATGTGAACATTTATTATTATTATTATTATTCACGTACTTTTCAACTTGCACGGCGAAATTACTGCAAAATATGTTTTATTTCTGTAATTTTTCCTGGATTGTATGCTTTTCCTTTATTAGTGGGCACTAATATCTCTCTAGGCCGTCGAATAAATGAATTTCGTTGTGCATTTCGGTGCAAATACCCTTATAGGAAGAAGAAACCGGTTCGTTCCAAAGATCAGGGCTAAAGTAAGTAATATTTGGCTTTAAATTTAAGGTGTCATGATAGTGTATGGGTAACGTTATGACCTGATGAATAATACAGCTAACATAGATTCAAATCCTATTCACCCAAAGTTGATTTTTTTCACAAAGTGATTGTGAAAAATCGATATCATACTGAACAAGCAACACTTAAGAATGTGAAAGCAAACACCAGTATCATGGTAGAGACGATTTACGAATGTGGGTTGGGAAAGGGCAATTGAATTACAAGGACATTCCAAACACATCATTGATCTGCAATATAAACTTTTGTGTTATCGTTCTCAGAAAGAAACACTACACCATTTGTTAAACAGGCTTTGAGTAAAACAATCGGTGGTGTAGTGGTAAAGTATTAGACTTCTACATGGAAAATCTGTTCGATTCCCCTTCAGGTAGTATGATTTTTTCTTATATAATAATGGCTGCAAACAGAGATTCATCTTCTATTGGAGAACTTACAAGGCATCACTGGCGATAATTCGAATAAACAGTGTGTGCGTTCTATATCATACACTGTAATGATAAGTATGTTTCATATTTATATTCGTCCCCCCACTCTTTCTCTTTCTTGACGTTTTCTTTCCTGTCTTTGTATCTTTCACTTCTCCCCTCCTCCCTCTCTCTCACACACGCACTTCATGTGCGTGTGCGTTTCCAAAGTTAAAACGGAGCAGGAGCCCAATATACGTGGTCTGGAAAATCTAATAACTGGGAATTTCGTCGTCGTGTTTTTCGTGCTCTGGGGATAATGCCTCCAGTCCTGGTCATCTCTTAAAGAAATACTGTTTAAACGCAAGAGAATAAGTAAAATCTATTTTTTATCCTCTGGGTTACAAAGTCTCAGTCGAATTACCGGGTCACTACGTTTTGGAATCCTCAACTCAGTGGTGGTCTATAACCTAATAACATCATCCGACTGACACGATGATCCGTTTGAGCTCTAGCGTGTTCATTCTATCTGTGCAAATTACGTTATGTCCGCAAGAGAGGAAATCGATGCTGGATGATCAGAAGAGAAATCTTCGGAAAAGACTAGAAAATGGTAATCTCTTTGGTTATTTGAAAACAAAATTTTATTTATACTAGCTCAACACAAAATTTGTTTCCATCCTATAATACAATGTGTTTTATTCACGTTGAAATTTGAAACATGCTACGTCTATAAGGAACAAAGTTTTCCTTTCGAAGATTTGTAACTTTTCATTACGATGCAGTTTGAACTTTTAATATAGGGTATTTCTCATAGAAATTTAGCAGTAAAATAGCACTCATTTAATTTTCTCTCTTTTTTCTTTTTTCATCAGTAGTCTGAAATGCAGAATATGACCAACGCTACCTACTGGATTTATTAGACTGTATTTTGAACCAGTACGTCCAATGAATACTACCGAATTTTTAATCGAACCACGCGGAAACAAAGCATGTGTGTTAAACTTTTCACATGCTCCTAGATGTGTCTCGGAGATCTACAGTTCTACTGGAAATTGAGTATGCTATCCTGTTTAAAGTATCCTATATATTCGAATAGTTCTGAAAAATTGTAAAAACAAACGTTATTTCTATATTACTGTTGGATTTCTGGAAACTGAACTTTATAATGTTAGGTTATTTTCTTACTACGTTTGAATTCCACATTTTTATCTGTTCTCCCTTTTCATTTCCTTCTTCTCTCCTCTCAATCTCTCTACCTCATTTCTGAGTGTAAATAGACACCTATTGGTTTCAATTTTTCATTGTGTGTTTCATTTTCTCCCTACATCAACTTACGAATCTTGTTTCGCCTCGGTTTTGTTATTTTATTTTATAGAAACTAATACCTGTGTATTTTGAAATAAGAATTGCGCTCATGTTGTTAGCTAATTTTAGTATGGGGAAGAAAAGGGTCTCCTTACCTGACACGATTATGAGATAAGAAGGTGTATATTGGGTGGCCTAACTGCACGGCGTTAGCTGTCTCAATTTTTTGGATGCGGAGTGTACATGTTGAAACTACTAGTTTTCCCACAAATCTAGGTCATGTATGTACACTCATGTCCAAAATTATTGTCGCATGTCTATATGTTGTAGGAATATAATTTGATAACAAATTCGCCCGGTATTTCTTATAATGTTAGTATGTGTATAATCGGTAGACATATATGTGGAAAATTTCATGTCAAAGAGCAGTAAATAAGAACAATACAACGAAAATAAAACTTTCTTGTCCGTTTAGCAACATTTTGTTTTATTAATTCTAATTTTCGTATTTATAATTCTTTTCTTATGAAATTTACCACAAATATACATTTCCCGATTATACACATAGTATTTGTATTAAAAGTACAATGCAAAATTATCAAATTATATTCTTAAAAGAAGACAGTTATAGATATGCGACAATCATTTTGGACATGAGTGTACCTACCTTTAAAATAATTTATCGGCATGATGTCCCCTCCTCCCATTTTGCTCATATTGTTTCACGTGCTTGCAGGGGTGCCCACAAGGGGGGGCTATGACGCAAAGTGCGTCATTGAAATATTTGGGGGGGTTAAAAATCTGTATAAATATGTTTGAGGGAGTATAAAAATTAATCGAAAAGATTTTTCATGGAAGAACACCTACGGGTAGACAATTGGGGGTGCGTCATGGACATAAGGGGTGGGTGGGCACCACTGTGCTTTGGATGTTAATTTCGGATTGATACATCGGACGTAATGGATACATTTCTTAGCCACGACTTCACACCGTTATTTTTCTTGTGGAGTTTTATGAATGATATTTTATATTGTGTTAAAATGGTTAGAATGAATTACCTGAATATAAGAATCAACGAGACACCAGACATGTGCGACAGAATCTGGGGCTGGACATGTGTCATGCTGTCAATTGCATGCAAACGCACTTTAACATTTTTTGCCATAGTATAGCGAATTCTGGTAGCACCGCATTTATTTTCGCAGTTAATAAACTATTTAAGTACATAAATGAAACGGCATATCATTCAACCATCCAAGTGCCATCACTCCTCAACAGCAGCCCCTTAAACCCCACCATTTTTTCTCAAAGACTTAGCACACTTCCAAACAGCACTCACTTCTACTTAAATGTATTTAACACGCTCGCGTATTTCATATTTGTTTGTTCGAGTGCTTGATAATTTACATTATTATTATTTACAGATATGTATTGTTTGTATCATGTGAACTCCTCAAAAAATGCAATATCCCTGTTCGATGAGTCGGCTGCAGGGTCGATGAAATATGTCTCGCGTGAGCGCATTAGCCACGTCGATTGCTGCCTGGTGTGTTGTTAAACAAAGAGAATGCTGGGTCAAGTGTCCTAAGCAAATGAAACAGTTGTTTAACATCATTCAAAGGTGTAACAATAAAAATAAGCTGTTTAAGTTTGAGCTGTGTTGCCAACAGCTTCGAACACACGCTCATAGTTATCACAAAAATTGTTCGAATGCTCCTTAATCGTATCCTTCTATAGAGCTGAATTCGCCGCGGTATAAATACGACGACGATGTTCCCCCTAGCCATTTTGTTCGCCAGAATTCTAGTCATGAGATTTCTACTAGAAACTCGTTAAAGAGACTGTTTACGTACTGCGATTACCACATTCTCTCCAAGATCGTGATCTGAAAACACGTGCGTTCAAGGTCATAGTTAATAGACCATAAAAATTAGGCAACACTTCGAAATAGGTCCCGATCAAACTGGATTTTTGTGGAGACTTTTTACTTTTGTCTTCAGGATATTGTTCTGAATTTGAGCCGTGGGTTTTAATTTTTTTTAGGACGGAAAGAGCGAGCTCGTTTTTTTTTTTTTTTTTTTTTTAATTATCTCGAAAGTGATTAATTTTTCGAAGAAAAATGGAAAAAGAGGACAATTATAGTCATCTGGTTTTTACGTCGTCCTTATCTCCTTCTAACGAGTTTCCTCCTGCTTCCATGCACCGAGTTTAGTGCTCCTACACTGCTCGAAAGAGGCCTGAAACCTCTCATCAGGAAGTGCTACGACAGTAGACGTCGTGCTGCAATAGATCTCTTGAATGCGAAAGCAAGTCTCTATCTGTTCTTTGATTTTCGCGAACGGACAAAAGTCTTACGAGACTATATCCGGAGAGTATGGAACTCTCCGAAACATCGAAATTTTGCACTGTGCTGAAAAGGACAATCACACGAGCTGCATGAATGGAATAATTATCTTGGTGCAGTCTTCGGGATTTTGAAGCCCACAGGCCTGGTTATTTCGGACAAAGACCGCCATGTAAACGACGGAAAATGTCTAAAGATAAGTCCTTTGTACGTTTACGTCCTTTCTCTAAATATTCATGACGCACATTGCCACAGCAATCAAAGAACATAATCAACATTGGTTTGATTTTGCTACGCATTAGCGATCTTCTCTGGGTCTTCCCAAGCTTTATCACACATTGGCGAGGTCGCATGTAGTCACAGAGTTGGTTGTGACTTCGTTCTCGCGTTCCACACGTAGATTCATGCCTACCATTTTAGCCGCGTCAAGATCCCAGAAGAGCATCCAACGTGACTACTCCGTCACAAGTAGATGCAAATGAAAGTAACGACATCTGTAGCCTAAAGACATCATATAACCCTCTTCCACGACGCAAAATTTGAGCAACCTACGCCATGTAGTTATCTCAAAAAGAAAGTACGACCGATATTTTTTCAACAGACCTTGTATCTGGAAAAATAAGCATTGGACCATCTTTGGGCGTAGGATGGAGGTCAACTTTGAAAACTCAAATGGAGTCCCCTATGTTCTATTGTAGATTCGGATTCTACGAGGAAAAATATATTTCGTACGAAACATTTTCCTCGACTCGCGATGGAAGGCACTGAAATCAGTGAAAACTAGTGTCACTGAGGTTTCTTCAATTGGGAGCCTCTTAAATCTGCACTAAACGTACCAATCTTTTATTTTAAACTTTTCACGACTCGTGATAGATGGCGTTACATTCAGCAAGAAGTATATATTTTACATACTCCTACTTCACAATTGATCAAAAAGTTTATCAGAACCTATTTCCTATAAGTATAAAGGTGCTTGTTTTCTGTACATCCTCTTCCCCCCCCCCCCCCACACCTTTGAGTTACTGTAAGGGTTAAAATTGATTGCTACCAAGTTCCGTATATTTGTTGATCTGAGCTTCGAATTATTGTACACAACTTAGAAGTGTATCCAGCAATTCGCTCAATCATATTATCACGAGTTTTTGGCACTTGTTGATAAACTTTATCTTAGGAAAACCCACTAAACGAAATATGGCGACCTACGTCTTGCCAGATTGTCCATAAATAAGAATTATTTCGATTTTATCTTGTAGACACATAATCCACACTTATGATGTGACAGTAGAATTAAGTTAAAAAAAAAAAAAAAAAAAAAAAAGTTGGAGAGATGCAGCGGGAGGGATATCTAGATGTAAATCTTTTTACCCGCACCTTGTTCTAATTCTCGCAAAATAGTATCTCTCCATGACTTACAGTTTCCGAGATATGACTCCATGAATCTCCCGAAATTCGAACTTTTTGGCCAATGTGGGGAACGGTGGCCATTTGATCAGTAGCCAGTTGATCACTGGCCACTGGTTACTATTTGGTACCAAAATATTTACCATCCTCTTAGGTATTGATCAACACCAGGTATCATTTATCTATAACTTACGGTTCCCGAGCTATGGCCCCATATATATCTGGAAATCGGCCATTTTTGGTCAATATCACGGGAACGGTAAGTCATAGAGAGGTGATATTGGTGTTAATCAATACCTAACAGTATGTAAACATTTTGGTAGTAATATTGGCCAATTGGTCACTGGCCGAACCAGTGGCCACCGGTTACTATTTGGCACCAAAATATTTACCATCCCCTTAGATATTGATCAACATCAATATGATCTCTCTATGACTTATGGTTCCCCAGATATAGCTCCTAAAATCTCTGGAAACCGGCTTGGGAATGGTAAGAGTGGGTGCGATAATGTAATACACACATGGTCGGTTGAGTAATGTTTCAGTCAGTACACACCCAGCCCGTAATCAGTATAAAGCCTCGGGAGGAAGGGGGGATCATGTTTAAGGAAAGCTAAGTAGACCTTCCTCAAAATACAGATCGTAAGAAAGTAGAAGGAAAAATCGGAAGAAATGTCTCACACGGCATCACATAATATTATGAACGAGAATCAACAACAGCATGCAGATAAAACTCCATTTATGAGATATATGAATGGGAAGGAATTTATAGAAAGGATGACCGATACTATTTACGCCAGACTCACCGCTTACATCATTCCTGGCCATAGACAGTCAACCACTGCAGCTGAACTCAGCAAAGAACGAGACGTACGGAGATTTTTCGTTTACTGGATCCAGATGCTGTTGCTTGGTATGAGGAAGTGTTCTATTAAACTCAAATCGTAAATCAAGAACCAAATAGCGGGGATGCAGAGGATGACCTTCTTGAGTAGGTTTTACTAGCCGTACATAATGCATAGACTGTTTCCAGTGCCCAGGACTGTTACATGTTCAGTTTCTACATAATACATGGAGTACTTTACTGTATTCTTGTCACACACATATTATTCTGTTTACTCTATACTGTGTTCCTTACTTTGCAATTACGTTTTTTTATTCATTTGCATACGACTGCTGCGATACATATACGCGAGGAACCTACAAAATCGTACTCTTTAACAAGTGCCTGTGTCAACTTTTTAAAAAACATTTGAAATGTTTACACTCAACTTTCTCAAAACACGGTTTCTCGTTATGGGCCCTTATTATATAGAACTCCTCAATTATACTATCTAACTACGAGCCAAAAACCGAACTCTCTTATTAGAGGAATACTTTGCATCGCGTTTGCATTTTTCTTAAAACATCAGACGACTTTCTGATAAAATAGACAATCTTGTTAAAAACGAGACGTTTGGTCATCCTATTGTAGTATGAATTCACCAAATGTATGTCCCATCTAATATAACTTGGTGTTAAAAGGGACATAAGACAAAAATCCTGGGAGCTCGTGACATCTTGCTTTTTCTGCTGCTTTTACTTCTTGTTCTTCTCATCTTCTCTCGCCGATCTAAGAAATAAATAAATGCGTGGGCACAAAGGAAAAAGGAATTCGGTATACAATAGGTCAAACACATTAAAACAAAACTTGTCTTTTTTTAACCAACTTTCAATATGAAAGGTTTATTAGTCAATTTTGTCACCAATGTTTTATCAGTACAATACTCAAAGATAATAATCGTATGTACAAAATACTGTTCATAGCACCGGAATTTTGCATCTTTGCTTTGAAAAAAGAAAGTCCTCTTTAATGATAAGTGCTGACGCACAGAAAATAGATTAGGTAAGAGAAAAGCAGGAAATTAACATTGTTAATTTTATTTAATCTTGATAAAACAAATTATTGAATATTTACTATCACACACGACGAGAAAAATTCATCCAACATATTTTTTTTAGAAACATTCAAATAATCTTGACGCGTTAACAGTTTTGATTGAATTCAAAAGAATATGCCTAATTACCATTATCAAATTAATTTAAGCTTATCGAAAAAGTAGACCAACACCTGAGCTGCCGATTGCATGACACAAGTCCATCCTTTCTCAAAGACAAACCAAGATTTGTTTCTAAATTGTTGTTTTACTCTCCATTTCGTAATTCCTTCTTTCCTCGTTGATGGCAATATAGGCCATATTCAATTATTAATTTAAATTAACGTATGATTTCAAGGTTGGATAAATCTTGTTTTAGTAAAGCATATTACTTGTTGATAAAAAGAATTCTGCAATACAAGAGGCACTTATGATTATTAAATCAATACAAAACCCAAAACTCTGTACTAATATTGTTTATACCATTAAACCAATGAGCAATATACTTTTCTTTATATATATCCAAGCAAATTTCCACATCACAGAGATTTCTAGAACAAGCCAAGGATATATGTATCAAGCATAATCTTTAGCAATATACCAACATCTTGTGCTTAGCAATGAAACACCCTAAATTCTATGTTCGATAGACAAAACCAAACCCGAAAACATAGCAGTACCATGTTAACACACAATACAACACAAAACAGATAGCTTCATTGGAAACTTCTTGGTTATCTTCTTCATATAAATATAAGCGAGACATTTATAATTAATTACGCCACATCACAAAGATTTTTAATTTGTTTTTTATGCTACTTATTTGATTGTTGTAGTTTTACGAGCTTATATTTATTAATTTATTTTTGTTTTATTTTTGTCTAAATAGGATTACTGTGCATTCGAAACTAAGTTATCAACACTATATTTAAAAGTTAATACTTTAAACACAACTGAAACCAAACAAATATTAACAACCAGCAGTTATTCATTGCTATGTCCATTATATACACTTACGCTAAACTTACTTAAGTATCGCCAATACCAGAAAATAATACCACAAAACATGAAGGGTGATACGCCATTTGTCAGAATATATTTCATACTGTATTAAGACCATTTAAAAATAGTTACATCTGAACTACATGGAGGAAAAAAAAAAAAAGTACTGTACAACTCAAACCGTATTTACCCACTTCCAATTCGTGATCACCACCAATAGCAACTGAATATCCTTTCCAAAGTAAAATACGATGAAAATATGTTCCTTATTACAATTCCGCCTACTATGGTGAGAACATCTAATACCTACACTCACTCTCTTCACCTTTTGTGTGTAACATCTAATTTCCTACTGTATCATCACCAAGCTCTTCGTTCTATCAACAACGTACTCAAGCACTTTATTGAATAACATTTTTAGCTGTATTTCTTTCACAACGCGACCAGCGTACACCGTAATAAAATGTAAAGCCATTGCAGGCAGGCACGATCTCAGACGTAACAACTTGAATCCTATTGTAATGCTTAGAATACTATACCAAATACTTAATTCTCAGATATTCTCAGGGTATACATACAAGTGACTTATGACCTCAAATGTTGTGTTATGTTTTAAACAATGAATTGCCTGTCAAGTCTACCAGAGATTGTGGCATGATATTTTCGATACTTACTATTACGATCTCACTTAACGTAAGAATTGTTTGTTTAAATAAGAATTGACAATTATTTATAATGTACGCCATTTCATTTATACGATTTTGAATGATAAACATCCAATAATGCTATTGTGATCCCTTTGGAGTTACTTCACAAATAATAGTTAGCTTACAAGGATGGATCAATACAAAAAGAATATCTACACACTCAAGATTTACGTGAATAATTGTGTATAACTTTGTTATCTTGGAGGTACTACCATACTACTCCTGACAGAATATAGGGCGATGAAAATCTGTTGAGTTGGAATTACAATAGTGAGACGTCACGAACCGTGGTCAACGTGGAGGTCTAAAACGTCATTCTGTTTTCCGAAGCTAAGAGAGGGGAAACCGGCCGACAATCACCGAAGCAATTGATGGAGGAATATGAGAACAGTATATCGTCCTGACAACATGGGTGGAGTAGGTGTAATAATGCTTTTTCAAACGATAAGTGATGAACAGCGGCCTAGTCGGCCCTCATCAGCAACCACAGACGAGAGTATCTACGTAGTACACACGAGATTCAAGATAGGCGAGTGAAACACACAGACACTGCCGATAACTTCCGAACATTGCATGACTGTGAGTAATATTGTTAATGGAAAACGAACACAGAAGCATTCGAGAACGATCGATGAGGAAAATATATATATATATATATATATATATATATATATATATATTACCATTTACTAATTCATCCTTGTATAATTCTACCGGATTTACGGAGAATTTCACGTTGAAGAAACAGGAATTCAATGCAAAATGTTGAGCTGCTTCAATATAATATTTTCATAAATGCCAGACCTCACAGCATGCATTGAATAGCAAAGCACAATACTCTGCAAAACCAAGTCCAAAGTATTGTTGCAATGCCTCTAAATAACAAAGAGGCAAGTGCAAACAGTCATTAATTTCGGAAGTTCAATTTCACCATGTTGTTTTTCAAATAGTGACAATATAAAATAGTTAACGTAAACTTGACTACAGACTGCATTGTCTGTGAAGTCACTGCACTGCAACTGGATGCAAACCGAGTAAGGAATAAGATCGAATTTAATCAGTCTCTTGTAAACGTTGTTAAAGTGGGTTATCGGACTTATCAGGAAGAATTTCTATAAAATTCTTTAACTAAATATTACTAGTATCAAAAATTCTTTAAAATGCTAGTCACGGTGAAATGAACAGTAGCATATACATCTATATATTCGGCAATAACCTTAACATGTTTTTTTAGTTTGTAAATATGTGCAAATGTACGGTTACGATTTTCACTTTTAAAAAATATGATAAATTATAATAGAAAAAATAAAAACTATGCTATATCCTTGATCACCTCTTCAACTTCCTCCTTCGTCAACAAGTGAAACAACTTGTCTGGTGTCACAGTGGCTACTTCTACATTCGTTGAGTTGAGCTTCTCCTCCATCACCTGTTTAAGTATCGACAACGCCTCCTTCTGTGCCTCTTTCAATGTCATTGTCTGTAGAATAAATACAATACAAACATAATTTATTATAGCTCTATTTCCAAAATCTTATACTAAATATGTTACAATTTTATGTGTACGAACCAGGGTTGGCTGGTATAAACCAGTTTGTTTTTTCAAAACTGGTTTAAACCAAAAAATGAAATGTTCGTAAAAGTGTAAGTGTTCGTGAAATCTTGATGAACACACATTTGTGGGTTATCACGTTTCACTCCCGTTTATTATTCGTATTACTTCAGATCTAAATTCCCTATTCAATACTCATTGCTTCGTTTTCATAATGTTTATTGTTGATAAAATACATCGAAATGTTTTCTTTTTTTTTTTTTTTTTTGGGGGGGGGGGGTCATACAAATCCAACGAGAGGCATTTATTGAAATCAGAAGTATCTTTGGTATCTATTTATGTATAAATGAGTGAGTCGAAGTGGACTCAAATAATTCGTATCTTTATTCACTTTTCTTACTGATACGCATATTAAATCCCTGTATTTCTTCAACTTGGACTAATACAAGTTGTAGTGAACTAGCTTGGACTAAATTCTGTACTCTGCAGTATTTTGAAACCGTCCATATGTAATTCTGTATAATGGTTTCACTTGTGCACTGCTTATCTATTTGTCCTTCTGAAATGACTTGACAATTATATTAACAGGTATGTTAAGATCAGTACTATGTATTTTTTATCAGGAGTCCTTCGTAAGTGAGTCGGCAGACGTATCGCATTTGTAGCCAATTAGTCCCGGTTTCGAGTTCAAATGGAGGGCGATTTCTCTCGGATGTCAGCCGTGAAGCGATTTGGGTTTCGCTTTAATCTTATGTGACCACTTCCAGCATAACCCGGTTGTTGCGTAACAACTCCAAGGCGAAAAAAGCTTATTTCTGTCCATATGTGATATAAGTACATAGAGCAAATTATGTAAACCAAAAAACCCGGTTTTTTTTGAGTAAAAACCATGGTTTTTGCCAACCCCGATACGAACTATATTGTTTTATTTTTTCTTTCTTATGTAGTGTAGTCTTGCTTTCATTTTCCTAATATTCGCTCACTTTTCCTTCTATGAGCTTCTTTGAAGCGATAAATTTCTTGAAGTCAAATCCTGAACTTCTATTACTTATATATAAACCGAATTTTCTCCCATCAAAGACACTAAACATTTAACTACCACGCTGTCTTTTAGAGGTAAAATTGAGAATATATTTCTTATGATTTGAAAATAACATTATGAAACCACATATGCACCATTTTGCTTGATAACCTGCCATTTTCCGTCAACACCATAATCCTGTCGCTATAGAATTTCTATGTTTCCTGAAAAAAAAGTGACACGTGGTAATCACAGGCCTCTTTTCAAATTAACTTAATATCATTCAGGAAGTTCTCAAGCGACAGAAACAATTGACAATCTGGCGGTGCCAGATCCGGGTTATACTGTAAATACATTAAATCTCCAAACCAAGTTTTCTCAAATTTCTGACGGGTCGTTAATAGTATGTGTAGTCTAGCGTTGTCAGTATGGTATACAACGCCCTTTCTGTTAACCAGTTCCGTACGTTTCTTTTGACTTGCTAGGTCATTCGCGCTAATTATCGACAGTACAGGTCCAAGTGGCAGCAGCTCGTGATGCATGATATCCTTCCAATCTCACCAAATGCATCGCATAACTTTCCTAGGCGTCAGTCTGGGCTTTGTCACAGATTGTAAAGTTTCTCCTCGCTTCGACGCCCATTTTTTTTAACACATTGTTGTTGTAGGTTATCCAGTGTTCATTGCTCGTGATCAACCGCTTTAGAACGGCTCCAGTTACTAACTGTTACTTTATAAAATGCAACAGGTTACTTTCTATAAGAGGATATGATAGGTTTAAATTGTACTTATTTTAAACTATCTGGAATTGTATTGCACCAGTAATGAGAACTCCTGTGTTCACTATTATATAACTCTAGTAACCTTATCGTACCTTTATTTTTTAATCTTCTTAACAATGCTCTCCTTTGAATCTTACAAATTTCAATACTTAATTATTCTTTCTATTCTTTGTCCTTAGTACATATGATTAGTATCTTAGAAACATCATCTTTAATTTAACATTATCTTGTTTATCTTGATACATCACAGACTATTTTTCATTAACCTCAGGCTGCATTCTTTTGTGATATTTTCTGCCAACACTTACATCTCAGTAGAAATTCGCAGACAGAAATTTGACAAAGTAAATGGTTTTGAGTCAGATCACGTAGCACCCAGACGCTGAGCTTCTTTTTGTAGCCAGCTTTCTCCAAATGCTTTAACATCGTTTGGTGATGGAATTTTTTGGGTCATTGACGTTGTTATGATTGCTTACATGCAGGCCTTGCAAAACTTTTGCCAGAATATCACCCACGTTTCCTGTGATTAGTCGCCCACTGGAAGCAACATCTTAGACATCGAAATTTCCAGAAGAAAAGCGATTGAACTATCTTTTGATAATGTATCTTGCCCATAAACAGCACAAATATCTTCACGGGCTTGCGCAGCATTCATGCCTTCATCGAAATAAAATTGTAAAATATAGCGCAGTTTTGCGGAAAGTTTATTCATATTTACGGTGCAATACCTTCCGTCTGATTCTAATAATTCCAAAACTTCTTAAACATCTACTAGCTTCAGCTGTCAAATATCAGGCCTGACCCGCTGCGACTCATACATAGTATGTCGGAAAAGTAATGGAACTTTTTTCTTTACAGATAACAACTAGCGCCATCTATTGAAACAACGTATTATCGGAAAGCTGGATATCTGCTCAACAAAACGAGACCACAATCAAAATGAAATGAAAATGAAATCTTTGAGTTCTACGTCCCACGGTTATGCCGGTTAAGCTAAAGGAGACGGTGATGACGAGAAATGAGTGAAATGGTGGAATGAAGAAAGTGGGAGGAAACGGGAGAACCCCGCGAAACCAACGCATACGGTGTTTGTCCACCACAAAGTTCACTTGGCAGGGGCTGGGATCGAACCCGGGACCCCAAGCACCACAAGTGAACGCTCTACCACTGAGCCACCGCGGCCCCAAGAGAGACCACAATCATGAAAGCCGATTAACGGAATGCCAAGTTATAGCAAGAAACATTAGTGTATCTGGTGTTACCTCGTCACAAAAATATGATGAAGCAGAAAGCAATTATTAGATTTTTGTATCAAGCTAGGTAAAACATGTACACAAACATTGGGAAATATGAAACAAGTGTATGGTGATGGGTGCTTATCTCGTACGCGTGTGTTCGAGTAGTATACGCGATTCCGGGAGAGTCCTGAGATCCAAAGCCAGGTAGACCGAAACGCAAAAACTGCGATCAGTTGGTGGAACAAATGCGTGAAATGATCGCCCACGATGCAAATTCGACTCTGAGATGGATGGCGGAGGAATTAAAATACGACCAAATACATGATTCACGAAATTTTGACAACGGATTTAAAGAAACTGACAGTTTGCGCTCATTTGTTCCGCACACCTTAACTAACGACAAAAAATTTGCTCGTGTTGAACATTGCAAGGACCTGAATAAAACAGACAGACGGATCAGAACATTCCTGGAATAGACTAACTGGTCATGAGACTTGGTGCTTCAAGTACGAAGCGCAAACAAAACGCCAAAGTGGTACGTGGAAGTTCCCAGGTTCTCCGAAAGCGAGAAAAAATTGCGTTTTCAAAAGTCACGTGAAAAGACAATGTTAATGTTGATTTGTTTTTACGATTCCAAAGATATTATACTTCGGGAATTCGTTCCACAGGGTCAAACTGTTAATGGTGAACATGATTTGGGTGCTATGAAGCGTTTCTAGAAGCGAATTGTTCGCAGAAGAGCCGAGTATCGAGTGCAAGGAAGATAGTCTTTATTGCACGACAATGCACCATGTCACAGAACCGTCCCAGTTCGTGTCTTTTTGGCTAAAAAATAAATCTGTGTGCTTCAACATCCTCCGTATTCGCCTGATTTATCGCTGTGTGACTATTTCCTATTCCCACAATTAAAATTGGCCATGAAAGAAACATTGGGGCTATTCCGAAAAAGGAGATTAAAAACTCTATGCTAGCATTGGTTGAACGTGCCCAGCGGTGTATTGATGTGGAAGGGATGTATTCTGAACAAAAAGAGCTACAGTTGGTAAAATACCTAATCTTCTTTTTATTTAAAAAGTTCCGTTATTTTTCCGACATACTGTGTATACCCTTAGACTTAGAACACTAACACCATCTTGTGCGTAAATGGCACAATACTTTCTAAACTGAATACAACAACATGGCATACCGAGAAACCTGCGTTAAAAGGAACCCATATTAAATTAAACCCCGCATGATTTTATTACGGTTCCGTGAGTTTTAAACAGCATAGCTTGCTTCGCGTTAGAACATTAAAGAACGAAATTAAACATGAATTTGTATGGTTCCACTAAGACAAGTTTCAGTATGTTTACACACACACACACACATATATATATATATATACAAGTTTCAGTATGTTTATACACACACACACACACACACATATATATATATATATATATATATATATATATATATATATATATATATATATATATATATATGTGTGTGTAAACATACTGAAACTTGTCTTAGTGGAACCATACAAATTCATGTTTTATTTTCGTTATATATACATATATATATACAGTAGCGGATCCAGGATATGATCAAGGGAGGGGCTAAACCATAATTTGCTGTTTTATCCAGTGTAAAGCAGAACTGAAGCCAATTTTATCCAGTGTAAACCTGAGCGTCAAGGGGGGGGGGCTATAGCCCCTTAGCTCCCCCTTGGATCCGCCCTTGTAATATATATATATATAAAAGAGATACTACAAATGCAAAAATAGATAAAAACTTTATAATTGTTTTTTCCCCTTTTAAATACACATTTCTTGAAGATTTGTCAGTAGAATGATTTACTAAGCTGGAACAATATTCATGTTCCAATGTTCCTATTTCTAAAAAGCATATGGCTCAGTACTGTTATTACAACTTTTATTTACTACGGCACAAACGAAACCTATCCTTTTAAATCAACAATAATGAATTTAAGAACCTTTATTCCTTAGAAATTTTTATTTCCCATCTTAATTTCATCTGGTTTTGTGAGCTGGCCCTTCTTTTTTATGCCATCATCGTGGTTAAAAAAAAAAAAAAATCCGTCATTTACACATTTACTAAAGAATTCCGAAGATGCTTTATTCATATTGGAAGAAAATGTCCCTAAGGGCACTGCTGAAGGCATTTCTCACTATGATTCCCTCTAAGTATACATGGCATGCTCGCACAAACGTTTCATTCGTAATTTTCCAATTAAATGAAATACATCTTACCTGATGATAGGCCTCTTGTAAGCTTTGCTGAGCTCCTTCGCTACCTGAACCAATAGCCTTTGCATTAAACTGGACGAATGTTCCGGAAGGATCCATGTGGTATAACTGGGGTCCTTTCTCATCACAGCCAGCAAAAAGGATTGCCACACCAAAAGGTCGACTCTGTCATTATTTCGGGAGAAAAAAATCCTACATATGAATCTTAACCTAGCATATAAGTAAGGTGATTAATGCTTATCTAAAGTATTATATACCAACACATTTATTTAACAATGAAATTAGAAAATGAAATTAAATCTTTGAGTTTTACGTCCCGGCTAGGCTAAAGGAGACAGTAATGATGAGAAATGAGTGAAAAGGTGGAATGAAGAAAGTGAAAGAACCCCGAGGAAACCCACGCACACGGTGTTTGTTCATCACAAACTTCACTTGGCGGAAGCTGGGATCGAACCCGGGACCTCACGCACCACAGGTAAACTCTATACCACTGAGCCACCGCGGCTCGACTACGAATGAAATTAGAGTTGAACATCATTGCCAGCCCAACAAACACGAAGTTATCTCAAACAGAATTCTAATAAGAAAATGTTATTTTTCTGCATACAATTATGACAACTGAATGGATAAATAAGATCCTTTCATGTAGTTTTTAAGACATCAAAACAGTTCTGAACATTTAAATATTAATTACACTAGGACACTACTCAGATCTTTCAATTCACTTTAATTTGAGGCACAGATTATGACCACAAACAAATAAACTACAGGGTGAGTCAAAAGTCAGTATCACCCCTTATAAAATGAAAGCGAGTGTAGATAGCTGAAATTAATAATTGTAGGGACATGTAAAGCTGAGGGGGGAACCTTTATGGAACGTGAAAGGTGATCAGGCGCCATTTTGAATCTCGCTCAAAAAGATTAAACGGGAAGGGTATCGTGTAATATATGAAACATTAAAACTGTGATAGAAACTCAATGGTGTAATCAGATTTAACATAACTGTAACAACTCTGAAGTTATTACCATATGGAACTCAAATTTATCTCTTATTTCCAGGTGCTAAACCATGCTACTAGCCATAGCTGACCACACTGATATTGTCAAGATGTGGGTAGTAGAAATACCAGTGCTGTAGCTCGTGATTTCAATGAAAGGTATCCTCAACATGCTGCAGTTTCGCACGTTGCAGTGCACAATTACTGATCAAGTTCAAAAAGAAAAGTACAGGTCGGGGACAGACAACAATCAGGTATATTCAAAACTGTCACTGACGAAGGCACAGCTACGGCAATGCTCGCATCGTCTGAAGTCTCCACAGCACAGCCCATGCGGATTATCACTGGAATACCACGTTAGCCAAATGTCCATTTGCAGGGTGTTAACAACGCGTAAGTAGCATCCTTACAAGCTGCAACTGCAGTAATACCTTTCTAAGGATGACTCATATCGGAGACTGCAATTTTATGAGTGGGCAGTGGAACAATTGCGACAGGACCCCAACTTTGTAACGCAAACTTTACACACCGATAAAGTAAATTTTTATGTTACAGGGGAGATAAACAATCAAAAGCTCGTATGCAACTGGTCTCTAGATAACCCAAGTGGGCAGAGCTGTGTAAAATGGTTGAAGGGAAAATTGTGGTGTGAGCAGGGATCTGGGAGGCAATCATTGACACACTTGTTATTCCTAATACCTTAACTGTAGATCGTTGCTTGGACATGTTAGAACAACTCACTTTTCCCTCAGTGTCGGCCCCGAATTGCAGCTTTCCCTTATTTTACCAACATGATGAAGCGCTACCTCATTATGGACTGCAGGTTTGTCAGTACCTGGATAAACTACTTTCTGATTCATGGATTTGTCGACATGAGACAGTAGAATGGCCTACCAGATCACCTCATTTATCGCCATTGGACTTTTACCTATGGAGCCACATAGTATATAGTGAAAAGATTAGGGATCGGGATTATTTGGAGCAAGGATACAGGATGTTTGTGCAGAAATCACGTCTGAGACATTGCTCCGTGTTCATACAGCTTGGCAGACACGTCTGCAAACATGCATAGCGCAACAGGGCCAGCATATTGATCGCATTTTGTAAGAGGCAATCTGAGATTCATGTGATTATAACTTCAGTCAAAAATTGTCCCATGCTGCACCTATGAGATTATTTGAGGGACAATTTTTGACTGAAAATGGTAAGAACAAACTGAAGAATTGTAAATCTGGGGGGAAGGGGGCAGAATGTTAAGTCTGAGAGGAGAAAAGTAAACTTTGGGGTTAGAATGATAAATTTAGGGGGTTGCAGTCAAGCCCTACTAGCTGAAACCAGTTGCGAATTTTACATGTTCGTGTCTTCCTTGTGTGTTTAAATTATCGGAAGTTATTTTCAAACTTATTAAAAAGTAATAACCTTGAGAGAAAATTAAAATAAAGAAACAGACTTACAGGTTGGATGTGTCGACTGGCTACTTTATAAACACAAATTATTATCTACAGGTTCATCTTAATAAACAACAGCTTTCCACACTAAATAAGAACTGCCGATTATGTAAAATAACAGATGATCAAAACCTGTTTATATGTGAGGAAGGAAAGGGAAGAAGAAGGTTCAAGAAGTAATCCGGAGGGCTACACGAGTACATAGTGGGGTTTGCGAATTACATACCAGAAAAAGAACCCTTGACGCGCAACATAGGTAACAATATTCATTCTTTTATATAGTCTGACAGAACTTTTATTTTCTCCGGATACAAGGTTGAAGCTCTCATATTTGGGTTGTTCATTATATATCCTATGCAGTGCTATTCAACCGGAGGAACACGAAGATGTTTCTGGGGGTACGTAATCCTAAAATAAGTATATTTCAAATATTTATTGAATGGTCATAAATTGAAGAAAATTTTGAAATTTCTCATGTTAATTTTTTTCGGATGTGCAGTTTATCCCCCTAAAAATAGTCTTATGATTGGCACATTGATTGTCCCTTTATTGTATCTCTATTTGTCTCCCTTTTTAATCAACAGCACATGTGTATTGAGTTTAATAAGTTCATTTCGATTTAACTTCTTTTAAAAAGCTTCAGGGGTACACAATTGAATGGCGAACCGTATCTAGGGGTACGTGAAAAAAAAAAAAAAAAAAGCTGAATAGCACTGTCCTATAGCATCTAATAGCAACTCTTTGATTACGTATTCCTCTAATTGGAAGAGGTTTACCACGTTACAACAAAATGTATTCAAAGCGCTGTACACACTCAAAATCTTAGGGAGAGAAGAAAAGATATAAGGTGGATACCCATTTTTATGCTAGTGTACATGTTTCACAGGTCGACTATAGATATAATTAAAAAAAAAAAAAAAAAAAAAAAAAAAAATGCTTGATTGTATTACCTGTAATTCTGGACCGGTTACAATTCTTTCGAATATAACAATAACTGTACAATCACATATTTTCAATACTTGTGGAAATATCAAAGTCAAGTATTAACAGTTGATATGACTTCATTCAATGCAATCTGTATAGAATAGGAAACAAGACAGGATATTTATACATAAACATTTCCTTGTGCAGTTACATGATCTTCTCATGAGAACGGTTCATGATATACACCAACGTTTCTTAAACTGCCCTTGTGCTCCTCTTACATAGAACATTATTCAAATTAATTAATTCATTAATTAATTAAAGAAAAACTAATACGTATTTTCTTCTATTAATAATGGAATTTAATTGAACATTATGTTAAAAAATTTGAAAATCGCTAATATACACAGACGATTCCAATAGTATTACGACATTGCAATAGCTTATAAGCCCTATAATACATAATACTGCATCACACACCCAATATTTCATTGTGCACCAGATAGAATATTTTCCATTGTTTTAAAAGCATTTACTTTAAATGCTGGAATTAAGGAGTGAAGGAAACCTCTGGTTAGCGCGACGTAAGTTTCTTTTGAATTTCGTGAAACTGAGCTTACACTCTAGATATCTATTTTGTTAAGACAAACAGTTGAGCTTACACTCTCGTTATTTATTTTGTGAAACGCTAGATGCACTTATACTCTGGATATCTATTTTATCAAAATAGTTAGCTTTAGCATTTTAAAACTAACTCACCATCGCGCTGCCATCATCGTCTGAGTCTCCAAACTGGATAGCCAGATTGGACACTGCTTGAGCAACAGACTCCACGCTCATTTTTTCATTGTAGATGAACCAATGGTTCTGACATTCAATTCTAGCCCTGTCCATTAGTGTTCGAGAATCAGCCATCAACCCACTCACAGCACAACCTGAATTAAAGAAAATTACGTATTTAGCACCAGCATATAAAAGGTAAAATATATATGGTCTTCTAAAAATAAATTGTTCAAGTTTTCCGAACATTTATGAACTACAGAACAGACAAATAAATAAATAAAATCAGGATCAAAAGGATAAATGTTAAACTCATGCAGTGTCAAGCATCATCCTGAATAACATCAAGTTGATCTATTACTGCATTTACCCGATCGTAAGCCGAACTTTTATTTTCTTTATTTTTTTCTTTTTAAATCCTCGGTTAGAACCGATATCATTTAAGTAGCCTGACACTTTTTATCGACACAATAGGAAAAAAAATAATCCAAGAATAACGCCAGAACCCGCTACAAGTTAGTTTCCGCCATTGTAAATGAAATGAAAAATAAAATCTCTTGAGTTTAATATCCTACGCTTATGCCCTTTAGGTTAAGGGTGACGATGATTAAAGCAAGTGAATGATAATGGAAGAATTAGTGGGATGAGAAAGTGGGAGGAAATGGGAGCACCCCGAGAAAACCCATGAGTACGATGTTGTCCACTACAAACTTACTTGGCCGGGGATCGAACCAAAGACCCCATGTACCAGAGGTAACCGCTCTACCACTGAGCCCCCCAGTTCCGCCATCGTGTAGACTCGGTGTTGCAAAGACAGTGGATTTTAACTGTAATTTTTATTACGAAAGAAATGCAAATTTTATATTCCTCATGTTTGGATTTCGCAGATTTTTAAGGCACTTACAGTGACAGAAATTAGTGATCATGAATCGGAATCATCTAATAGTGATAACCGACTAAACAGTGGAATGGCAGAAAATGTATTCCTTATGCTTCATTACAAAATTACATACTTTTTGTTAGTTGACTTTAGCTTTTGATTTTGGGGGGTCAGTTTACAATTAGTGTTTCCTTATAATCGAACAAATACGGTATTTGAATGTTTGAGAAAGACAGGAAAAACTGATTTTTTCTAATGCCTAATTTTGACTATCAGCTACAGCCAATTGCTATTTGAAATGCAACGTCCTTTTTAATACCAACGTTATAAAGCGTGGTCACACAGTTTCACGTGGAATTCCATGAATATGAAATCGAATTCAGGCCTCTTACATAATCCAAGAACGTCAACCATTCAGTCACGACAAACTCACTTCATGACGAGGTTGATCGTTTTTTTTTTTTTTTTTCTTTTTCTTTCTTTCACACTTCACTTCTAACATGTCAGCTTCCAAAAGATTTGCTAATCGTAAGAGCATTCACAGGTATAACGTGCACCTTGTTTCGATAGGTGAAAAGACAAAACCTTACTTCATAAATGATGTGCCGCACAATTTAGGTACTCTAAATACTTATAGGAACCAGGAAAAGGAAATCTTATCTGAAACGATCGCTTTTTCGAGAATATGAAGCTTTCAAGTACTAAATACTGCCGAGTGAAAATGAAATTACTAGTTTTACGTCCCATACTCTAAAGGAGACGGATGATTAATGACAGTGAATGATTATAAAACAAATGAAATTAATAGTTTTATATCCCATAGCCTGATAACCGTAAATACGCGCGTAATTTTCGCCCTCACATAATTTTCGCATCCCAATTTCGAAGGGCATTTTCTGTATATTTTATTTTCCTCGCGTAATTTGCGCACGCGGAATTTTTTTGTGAAACAACATTTTTCCAGGAATCAATTACGGTAGCTAATGAACAATTGGCAACGCAGCAAAGCCATTGTTGTAAGGTAAGAAATCACACGACTTCTTAATCAATTTTTTCATGTTATTTTTCTACAAATTTAGAATTAGTTGTTTGTTGTCAATTCTTGCTACAAAGAAAATATGTACCGGTATTTTCGTGTTATTTTGACTGGGGAAAAAATTAGATGATGTTCACTGATGTGGCTAATTTTTTCCCCGCATAATTTACGCACCCTTGTTCCAAAACAACTTTTTTTGTCTAAAAAAATGCTAAAATTACGCGAGTAAATACGGTATATATATATATATATATATATATATATATAGAGAGAGAGAGAGAGAGAGAGAGAGAGAGAGAGAGAGAGAGAGAATGTAAGAGGAAACGCGAGAACCTTAAGAAAATTATTGGAACCGATGTTGTATACCACAAACTTACATGGCTGAAGATCGACAAAGGGATCTTTCGCACCAGCTCTACCAATAAGCCACTAAGCCACTGTACTGCCAATATTGCCTAGTGTATGATATTTTCCTATGAGTGTTGAGAAACAATTCAAAGGATTTACGGGGGTCTCAAAATTGTTCCCTGTAAAACACGCACTATAGACTTTTGAATTTTAAAAAAGGCGATTTATATTTAAGTAAATACGGTATTCATTAATAGATCTGCAAGCTCAGAAGCGAACGGATCAAAACACATCCCTTTCTTGCGAACACTTACCATCTCACTTCTCTCGACCTCAACACTTAAAAAAAAAAAAAAAAAAATCTAAATGAAATGCCGTCAATAGCTTAACAGACGAAAGAACAATAGAGAGTTCCCATTTAGTTGTCGACCACAAATACCCTGTCTTTTTCAGATCACCATATACAAACTTCTTGGTCTATATATAACGAAAAAAAGCAACTAGATTTGTCGTGACCAAGGGGTTCCTCCTCTACTATTCATGTCATATATACAGACTTGGTGTGTAGATAGAGAAGTCTTGCAAAACAAACTAATTTATTTCATAAAATATCCTCTATAAAATAATCAGGTAAGGTAAAAAAGAGAAATGACTTTTGAGAAGTAAAGTTTGTATATAAATTCTCGGACTTTTCCAGGATTTCCAAGGTTTATCAGGCCGAAATTAAATTTTAAGTTTTACGTCCCACCATTATACCGGCTAGGCTAAAGGAAACGATGATGGTGAGAAATGAATGAAATGGTGGAATGAAGGTGGTAGGAAACGGGAGAACCCCACGAAAATCCACCACAAAGCTCACTTGGCGCGAGCTGGGATCGAACAAAGGATCCCATGCACCAGAGGTGAACGCTCTACCACTGAGCTACTGCGGCCCACTTAAGAGGTCGATGGGAAACCCTGCATAAGGAAATACTTAATATGAGTACATAATCTTTAGTACCGATTTTCAGTTCAGTGTTTTATATTTAATGCTTTTAGGATGAGAATATATATATATATATACATACTTCGCTATAGATATTTTTATTACTTACCAATATGTTTGTCTACTTCAACTATTTTCTCTATTGTACTTGGCTCCATTAGCGGGGATGTAATGCGTTTTTCAACAGCTAACACAACTCCTTCAGACGTGCAAATTCCTATAGCTGTTGAACCAAGTTTTATTGCCTCAATAGCATATTCCACCTGTAACAGAAGAGAAACAGGTTGTCAGTTGCTGGATAAATAAACCAGAAACGAAATTATCAAAGATAAATAAATAAATAAACCCTAATAAAAAAGAAAGTAAAAACTCACGAAATTAATAATTTACCAAGATACCGTGAACTCACATCTATAAAGGATATAGTGTGTTAAAAGAAGAAAAAAAAATCGGTTATTTCTTCTTTCATTAATATCTACATGAAATCACAACCGTCATAGGTGCTCAATATATAGACACAGGGATTGACAATCACAGCTGGAGTCGGTGGAATAACCCACGTAGACCGAATGGAGAGCACCGACCTCGACAGTGACACAGTGAGTGACTCTTCTACGGAGCAGACTGGGTGGCGTAGTGGTTAACGCACCGGCACGGTATGCTGGAGGTCCCGGATTTGATTCCCGGTCCAGTCAGTCACTTTTTCACTCTTTGTACGTTATTGAATTCACATCTATACAGAAAATGATGTGTTTAAAAAAATCAGTTGTTTCCTATTTCATTAATATCTATATGAACTCACGAAATTAATTTAATATCTCAGGATTTTTTTTAAGTGTAAGAGTTGAGTATGTATCAATATGTATACAAACATTATGTAAAAATCTAACTGAGGTTTCAAACTATTCGTAACTGTCACTTTCCAATTTCTGTTCCGTCTCGAATCGCTGTTTTTTTAATATTTTTACTGCTTTAACACAATTTACTAAATATGGGCAAGAACAATAAACGTGTGACAAACAAATAAAACGGATGGAAAACTGTGAGTTGTGTTCTACGAACCTGGCTACCTACCTCCTTTTGTAATTTTATATTAATATTCCTGGATGAAATTAGACAAATTCGAATTCTTATATCAGCTTATCAAAGTTACAGTATCGCTGTTCAGAGGGCTATCGACACGTAACCAATGAACGGAATTTAGCCAAACTGTGTAAGAGTATACTTGGGAATATGCAGAAGCGATTGGTGTGATAAAACTAATTAGCTCCGACCCTCGACACCAGAGGAAACTGTGGCGCAGGACAACGTCAATTAAGTATGGTCTGCTAAGAAGAATGGCAACTACTGATGCTAAATGATAAATGCGGCCGTAACTATCTCTCCTATTAAGCAAAAAGAAAATCGATGACCAGAATTTGAATGTAAGCATTTTAATGAACAAATAGCGACGCGGTTGTGTGTACGTAAACACACACAAGGAAGATATTGTACTCACAATTTAATCTGCATCTCCATAATGAAGTTTGAGGTACAGTTCAATTTGTGCTCCATACTGATGTTCCATGAATAAAATCCAATCTACAGCATGTTCAATCGCAGAACGCAATTGGTCTGCAGTTAACAGTTTGGACATACTGAATAATGTTCTGATGCAAAATATCCCGTGTGGAAATGTGTTCCTGATACATCGACTCCTTTGATACCTATACAACCAAAAGTTACAGGGAATTAAGTCGGATGATGAGGCCGGCCATGGAAAGGCAAAATGGCTAATAATATTGTCATCTGTGAAATGTTAGCGAAGAATCTGCTACACATTATGAGCATATTGTGAAGTCATTCCGTCCTGCATGAAAATTTTGATTCGAACATAGGAGTTGCTGCAACTGAGGAAAAGAAGTGTGGTCAGGTATTGACGTATCTTGCCCCTGGCCTATTTGAACCATCACCCACAAAGAACTACAGTCCGATAATAAATTGGGCAGTAAATCCACTAACACAGTAAACTTCTGTGAATGGAATGTCATTGTCGTGTATGGCAATGGATTTTCACTGGCCCATACGCGGCAGTTGTGGATATTCACTGTCCCATTTAGGTGTAAATGTGCATCATCATTCCACAGAATATTCCACGGTCAAGCATTGTCCACTTTCCTACGAACATGAAATGACATTGCTAGTGGTGTCATGCGAGCTTCTCCATCTGTTGTGTTACTGTTAACTTGTATGGATACCAATGTAGAACTTCTCGGAGAATTTTCCAGACAGTCGGATACGGTAAGTTCAAATTTTTTTATATAGTATTAGCACTCATCGGCACCAGGCCATTGCTATTGCTATTCAGGGATTTCTCCACGATGGCAGTGAAAACGTTTTCAACTTCTTGATGTGTTTAAGTGTCTTACGATCTCTTCCTGATTTATCTTCAACATACCGATCGATTTCCGGCATCAGCACTGTTATTCAGCGTGTAGTAGAGTTTCACTCATAAGACTCGCTCTGGCAATGTCAGTACCATAGTTTGCTGCGCAACTGATATTTCATTAGTAACTACTGTCCTTATATGCAGTCATGCGCTTACAAGTGTATCTGTTTCAGCAGTATGAATTCCAGCACCAAGATCTGTGGCTGTCAGAGTAACATCGTTCAATGCATTTCCCGAACTACCCCACTAATAACATGCGTGGTAGACACTACACCCGGGAACTAACAGTACTACTAATCAATGTCATGAAACCTACAGGGATAATTTAGTATCAATAGTGTCATTTTTCTTCCAGACTACACTTAATTGGCGTTGTCTAGGGCCACAATTTTCTCCGATGGCGAAAATTGGAACAAATTTGCTTTATCACACCAATCGCTTCTGCACGTTCCAAATATACTCCTACTTAGTGTGACTGCAATTCGTCCACTGGTTACGTTTCCATAGCACTCTGAATAGCGATAGTTTCATTATGATAATCTGCTATATTTCCTATAATTTTCGCGGATACATCTATAATTCAATAAATAAGACTTTTGATATTTCATCCGTGGACTATTTTAAATTAGGACTAACATTTCAAAGGCATCTGATTGCTTTTCAGTTGAAACATTACTCCTGATAATATAAAAACATAGATGAAATATCGTGAGTCTTACTTATTGAATTATAAATTCGAATTTTGTCTGACTAACTGAGATCTTTTACATGCCAAAGCATTATAAATTCCTGCGAAAGGTTGCGAGAGATTTTAAGCAAAGGTGGTGACTGGCAATGACTACATGAATATTGATGCCAATTACACCTTTTCAGTGCTACATGATAATAACTGTAAAATTCATGCTGGAAGTTCATCAGGTTTCAATGCAATGATATACACAGAGTGAAAAATGCATGACTAGGTCGAGAATTGAATCTGGGTTTCCGGCTTACCGTGTCGATGTGCTGACCACTCAGAGATGTAGAGGCTTAACAGGTCCGTGGCAAGTTTTTATATACATATATAAGAACTTGGACCACATGGCTGGTAATTCTACAATGCTAATAAAATTTCAACTAACCGTCTTCCTCCTACTAATTTTTCTCTGTACATTGAAAATGATAAGTTGTACATTGCAGTCTATGCAATTCATTACGCCAAAATGACTTTGTGTTTCTATACAGTTTCTAGTTCTTCACTCAGTGTACTATGTAAATGCCAGTATTAATACACTAGGCAGGAATGCACTAAAATTATTATATAGACCTACTATTATTTCATTATTGCATTACCCTACTTAAGACAAATCTCACGAGTTACAAAATATTTAGTTAAGACTTAATGATAACATGTATTAATATAATTACTGAAATAAATGACATGTGTTTAATCTCTTTAATGTATAGACTCCTTCCTTGAAGAAAGAAGAAAAAAAAGTTACAAAATAAGTAAAAACTGTTCCGGGTCACGGGTGAGCCCCTGGACATTTGCCAGTCTAGCCATCCTGTAGTATGACCCCTTAAAACTACTACGTTCAATCCACTCCCTAAACAGTCATACATTCTACCACTCTTGAAGTTGGTGCTCAGCTACTTAAGACGACAAGGGCAGTACCACAACTGCTGTCCTGTTTAGACAACCCAGTGTCTACGTTACACGACACTTCTGGAGGCTTTGGAGCCGCGATAGCTCAATAGAAGAGCGTTCATCTCTGGTGCGAGAGGTTCCTGATTCGAACACAGCTTGCGCCTAGTGGGCCTTATGGTGGCCAAACACCGTATGCATATGTTTTCTCGAGGTTTTTACTTTCCTCCCACTTCCTTCATTACACCATTATCATCTATTCCATTATCACTGTCTCCCTTATCCTTGGTGCATAACTGTGGGACAATAAACCTTTTAAAAAAACTCTTTTTGACATTTGAATTATACTATGCGTTCAAAAGTCGCTCCGCAATGGATTATGGCAAAGAGATATCGGTACATATAGAAACATCCCACTACAGTAAATGTTGAAAACAGCTTGAAGGAACAAACCCTCCTACACATTTGTACAACCACTCGAAGTCAAGATTGGTGACTGATAAATTGTATGCACCTTCTATGTGATAGGATGTTGATACTGTTGAACAACTTTTTAATGTATAATGTTTCACATAATTACTATACTTTTCATATGCACGAAACCGTGTCCAACCAAAAAACATTTGTTGCTTCATTCTTAACACTGTAACACAAATTTGTGTACTCCATACTCAACGTTTAAGTTTGATCGACTTTCAAGCACAATAACTGGCACCGTCTTTATTATGGAATATACGAATACTGAGTTGAAAGTTAGTCCATCTTCGTTCATGTCTGTGTCAGGCATTTGCATAACACACACACACACACACATACATACATACATACATACATACATACATAAGGAAAAAAATAAATATTCCAATCCTTTGCTTACATTAACAAGTACCTACAACCACTGCAAAGCGACGTTTTGAACGCATTGTATACGATAAATGAACCATGCACACCAGCTGTGCTACTACAGTCTATTTGGTCTGAGTGGCTGCTGAACACAGATTTAAAGACGGACAGCATGTACGGTTGCTCTGGAAGCGGAGTGGTTAACGCACTAACATAGAATGCAAAACTTGGATTCAATTCTCAGTCCTGTCGAGCACTTTTCACTCTTTTTATATCATTGAATATATATTTAGCCTAATGAAGAAATGGTGTGATACGAAATCGGTTATTTCCTCTATTTATCATATAGCGAATGATGAACAAAATAAGTTTCACTTTGCATCATGAACGCCGTTTATTTTAATATTCAATTTCCAGTATACTGTATCTCGTTCATCTCTGTAACCATGATCGCATGCCTTAGCGGGAAGGTTCTAGAACACAGGTCCCTCAATATAGGTAACTAGCTAGGTTGGTTCCTTTCTGTACCAAAGCTTAATAATTAATTCACATAGTATTGCCGAACGAGCGTCAGCGAGTGAAGGCGGGTTAGAGCCTCGCAGGGCTCGTTGTTTTCTGTCTTTATTACAGCTAAATGTGAAGGGGGACATGTGCTCTAGAACCTTGCCTGCATTTGCAATGTGGATAGAAGCTATCACTTTTAATTTCTTTGAAACATTATGTTCCTCATCCTATAGAGGAAAGAAAAGGAGAAAAAAATTGCCCTCAAGTATTCCAGAAACCCCAATTCCCAAAGTATTCATGAAATGTCAATCTTGAAATATGTGCCCTGAAATATTACTAGAAAAGCAATAAAATCAGTGGTAAAAGCACAAAGACAATGTTTTGAAGTGAAAATACTATGGTGATAGTATTAGTGGTTTTTAAACATTAATCCTTTTGTAGAGCTAAACGTATATGAGTGTATATAGGTTCGAAGGAAATAACCGCCATAAGAACTAAGTAATCTGTTTAAGGGGAATTTGTAGTGTAAGTAATACTGAAATATTGTTTCGATATCATCTCACAGAAAAGAGTTTAGTTCACGAAAATGATTGGACTTAATTACACTCCAGAGCGTCTTTTCTTTAACAGGATAATGAACGTAACTTTTCAGTGGAATTATAATGATAGCTTCTACCCACATCGCATATGTATGCGCTCATAGTCACAGAGATGACCAAAGTTAATGGAAATTGAAGATTAAAGAGGGACGGCGTTCGTAGTGCAAGGTGAGACTTATTTAGAAAAATGCACCCTAGAGCTTTGTCTGTAATTATGGTAAATAAACGTTCCATAAGTCCTTGATAGTTGATGTTTAATTTTACCTAGTTGGAGATTTTACATTGGTACCTTGCTCATAGATTTGCGATCAGATATCAAATCAATACAACGAAGTTCGAGATAGCACGTCTTACCTGGAACAATCTTCCTTCTGGAGAGAATGTATTCACTCCTCTATCATATTCTGACCGAGTAAGAAACATCTGCAAAAAAATTAAACATTAAAATTAATTGCAATCCCTACTTCTATAATTTGACATACCCTTTAAGAACCTAGAGATAAACATAATAATAATAATAAAAATCACAAATCTAATTATCAGAAATAGGTCATAGCGAAGCTGGCGTCCACAGAAAGCAGTCCACATTTGAACCTTATCTTTGTACTATGCTCGATCGCAGGTTTTATATGCTGGGTGATCGGCTCGGGACAATCTCCAACCTGGAGGAACAGTGGATGACTGCAGTTCCGAACTGGGCGATGGGGGCGCCACATCCCGACGCCGGGTTCCGCAAATATACAAAAGTTCTATTTTATGTTTACAAGTGTAAAATTCACTGTAAGTGCTACAGGAACTCGTACCCTGCTGTGAAAAGCCATGTGTTTCACTATCCTCGCTTATACATACATCCACAAGTTTCACCCTGCCCTGAGTTAGTTCCACAGCTTTTTTTTTTTTTTTTTTTTTTTTTTTTTTGTAGCTTCATGACATATGTCTGGACGCTGTATTTATTGCAAGTCGTGAAACAATTGTAATTTATCAACAATTACTTATAATGGCTCTCTTGAAATATCGTCCAGTGCAAATCTTTTGGAGGACATAAGAAGGATAGTAGTGAAACAATTATAATTTTCTAACAATTTTACTTCGATTTGCGTGCCTAAACTCGGCCTGCATGCGACTGTTTTTTTCTTCACATTTCTATTATAGCATGCTGTAAAGCTGGGGAAGGCTAAACGAATGGTGCTATTCAAGTTTATGGGGGCATGGTTTTTTAAGATTTACAGAAGCGACATGAATTATGATGCCGAAAGAGGATCATATAAGAAATCCAAATGTATGTGGATCTTACTTGTAGCATGAGTAAAATGCAAGAATATTTAATAGTACAAAATTTGCACTTGTAAGTATATAAGAATATACTGTTAACCACAGAAGCGATAATACGCAGTGTGTTAAGTTGTGATCCTTAACTGATCGATGTATCAGAAACGTATCCAAAAGCGTCCGACAAACAGCGTTAAGGTATGGAGGAACTGAATGAACTGTGTGTATAATAATAATAATAATAATAATAATAATAATAATAATAATAATAATAATAATAAAACATCATGTTGAATTACCTGATGTGATAAAGGATAAAACATTGGAATTTCAAGGAACTCCCACTCTTAAATTCCTCATATTCCTAGGTTATAGGAAAAGAACATAATTAAATATTTGCAAGAGTGTGGGTGACTCAAGTATGATGTAATATGTCACAAATGCGACGATGACATTAACGAAGAAAACTGAATTAGTTGATGGCTTAACAAGATGTGTGGCAAAATGAGACGTGAAATAAAACAGAGAAATTGGTAGTGAAGAAAACATTGGTGAAAATTTCAGTAGACTGTGAATTAGCTGCGTTGTTATATCACCACCACCACATATTTATAACCCACAATCGCTGACGGCTCTGCTCCATCTGCTGCATTTGTGCCCTGACTCGATAACATAGCATTCGACCTTTTTAGTGACTACATAACTCAAGTTGTTTTGTGTTTTTAAGTTGGTTCAATTTACGCTCAGCCCACCTAAAGTGAATATGTGCGCATTAATGCAAATCCTTTCTTAAGAAACACTATGTAAGGCAGTAAGAATGCATTTACTGTTAAGTTCATATATCATGAATTTAAGTATGGTCCCATAATATGGGATAGCACGAAAGGAATAATAGCCTTTAGAAGTTACCAGAATGTTAAGGTTTAATTGTAAAGGAGCTAATGAATAATTACTGATTTAACTACATTAATATTTTGAAAATACAATGAATTTTCCAAGCCGGTTCCAGCACATAGAAAAAAAAAAAAACAAAGAACATTTTCCTCTCTCAAGAATTTCTTATTAAAAATGCTATACTGTGAAGTGTTACTAAGCAAAAAAAACATGAAATTTTCCTATATTCCTATAAGAAACAAGGCGGTTATCCTGCAACACTATAAATGTCACTACCTCAAATTCATTATGTTACTTCAAATAGGCCTACATGGTTTAAGAAACAACAATTCTGATTTTTCAAAGTAATATGTAATATAGCTAATAACAAACACTCTATAACTTTACCTTTTTTTCCTTTTTATAGACAAAAATCGAAGATAACACCAATTATTCGTATTATTTTCACAAGCACATGTAAACTTAAACTCGATTCGGCTAGTCACTGTTTTACAGAGTTGCAGTGGTGTCAACCTGAAACTTTACAAAATCCCAACTTAAGTGACAGAAATTCCCATTTTGCATATGAATTTGCCATGTCACACTACTGTAAATACAATAATTTAAAAACTTATAAAATATGAAAAATTAAATTACTCTATGCCACTAATTTTCTTCAATGTGCGAGTGATTTATTTGTAAACTTCGATCTTCTACATTGATGAAAGTGAAAATGCAATGTTACATTTTGTCGTCAGAATTTAGTGTTGCCATCACGCCATTGTGCCATCAACTTCTACTCAATGTAATAATAGAACCACTTTATTCTCCAATGAAGAATCAGCACTCATTTCATGTCAAGCGTTTCCTAAGACGGTGTTATTTTTTTTATTTCTTCCGTTAGTTTTTCATTTCTTTTTACAATTTGCACTCTTTAGTGCTTGTTTTTTTGAGGATATGAAGTCACTGTAAAACCCCTTCCTTAATAGCATGCACTTTTTCGATAACAAAATTTGACAACTAAGATTGGCTTCAGCTTATTTCCAGCAAATTACTTTCCGACAATAGAGAATTTAGTTGGCTTGCTGTTGTATATTATGTGAAGAATACTACATAATTATTACCTGCCAATTTCGACGAAAAGTCCCATTATTCCGTGTTGAGAAATTAACGTCCAAATATCCCACTAAATGGGATTTTCCCCACCAGTTGGCATCACTGCAGAGATTTTATGTGTGGGATGGACATACAGCGGACACTTTCATCGATGCCAGCTACAATCGTTATAAATTTCAATCTTGAGAGGCAGAAATTCGCATTTTGCTCTTGAGCTTCCCATACTATTTACTAATTACAAAATTTTCTAAAGTTATAAAACATGAAAAGCGAAATTATAGTATCAGTAATTTTCTTCGATATATAAGTCAATTATCCCTAAATTTCGATCTTTTATGTTTTTCAAGTATCTTCTTTAATTGAAAGAAATAATTAAAATGTTCACGAAGACAAGTACATTTGTTTTTTTGCCATAATAGCCTATTTTACTGAATGTAACAAAATAGATAAGCTTGAATCTCCAGCCATTTCGCGTGGAACGTTTTTGGAAGTTGGACAATTCTTGTTTTGTATTTTACTTCCTTAGGTTAATTCCCTTCTCTTTTTGATGTTCTCAATTTTTCTTTCCTTTAATACGATAGTACAATAAGTGCTCGTTCTTTAAAGATTCACAACTCACTGCATAAATCATTTCCACACTGGTTTGCATCTTATAATAACAGTATTTGTCAACACTAATTCAAGCTTATTTAACGCTCATTAGTCCACCTCCCGCCATAAAGAATTTTGTTGGTATCGATGAAATAATACATTAAAAAATCCCATATGTGCCAATTTCTACAGAATTTCCTTTGCACAACGCTTGAATCTTATCCATTTATTTTATGGAGCACTCTATTTGAAGCTGGAGTCACCGAATATTTCCCCCACCTTTCGATTCAGCAAAGTATTTGGTGACACATAATAGAATCCGCCTGTATAAATCAATAAAAACTGTAGAAATCGTTTATTTTATTTATTTATGGTTAGGAAAAAAATGCAATGCATTTTTCGGGGTTTGTTGTAAGACGAAGCATCCGTACGTGTTTCCGTCCACTCATCGCAAGTTTGCATTTAGTTTGCGAAAAATGGTAAAGAAATTTAAATTATGTATTTTATTATTTTTTGTTGCGTGGCGATCCACAAATATTGCGAAGATAATTTCAAAATGTTGCAGATTGAAAATATCTCAGCTTACATACCATGCTTCAGGTTCCACGTTAAAAAGTAACTGATTGTTACGAAAAAAAAAAACAAAAACACTATCACATAATGTAACAATAAATGCTAGTAAACTTAACTTGTTCTTTTTTGAACCTGTAATTGAGCTCATCGTAAGCCAGGCTCGTAGAAAGCCAAAAATGTAGGGGGCAGGTAAAAGTTAAGGGACCCGATCCAACCATATTATACTTCATAACCATATTATAGGTCATTTGCAAGCTTACCGTGAAAATTTTAGGGGGACAGTAAATATTTACGGGGCCGGCCCCCTAGACTCCCCGCGGATACTGACCTGTCGTAAGCTATGGTATCATAAGGGTAAAAATTATTTGAGTTCAGAGCTGTATGCAAGATGTACTTGGGGTTTTAGCTCTCTTTAACATGATCATATATAAAAGTAAGCATTTATCATATTTAGATACGTAAACAAAAACCTGAAATTGTATGACTTTGGGACCTTAAGTTTTTTCGTACGCCACTGCTTGAATGAATGTATAGTTATTTACAATCAGTAGATGTATCTTAGATGGACCTAGGAATTTTGGAGTGCGAAAATTTGATTCATGGAAGTTTGATGTAAATCTTTTGTATGTTGGTGTATCTTATAGAAAATTAAAATTTAATGGAATGTGATAATGGGTGAGATTAGATTTACTTTGAGAGGTCACCACTGTAAAGTTAGCGTGATGTAAAGTTACGTGGTTTTATGATTGGGCAAAGGTGGAATAAAATAAACCCTGCTGGGCTTCTAACCCCTTCGCTCGCTGAAGGTCCCTCGAATATATATTTCGGTTTCTTTTTCTTGTTCACCTCAACCATAGGTTGGTGGCCAACATGGAAATTTTAAAAATTTCCTCTCGCTTGGGGAGCTGTTTTATACTTTGATAAGACCTCTTCTTTGTAACCGCATATATTTATAATATCCTTGGTCTTCCTTTTCCTGCTTTTTCTTTTGCCCTTCCATCTATCAGCACGGTGATCCAATCGGAGTGCCGAATAAGATGGCCACGCATCCTGTTTCTTCTTTTTCCTCTTATCCTTTAGTATGTCTTCATTCCTTTTCGTTTTAGGTCCATGATATATGCAGCATTGTGCGTCAACACCACATTTCAAATGCTTCCAGCTTGGATGTTTCAGCTTTTCTGAATTATCTCCAATGATTTCCAAGTCTATGACCCGTAAAGAGCCACGCTCCATACCAGGAACTTAATAAATTGTTTATGAACGTCCAACGACACATTTCTTGATGTTAGTAATAGTCTTTTCCTATTGAATACTTGTTTAGCCTGCGCTATTCTGGAACTTACATCTTTTTCATTTCTCCCGTCCCAGGATATTAGACCTCCTAAATAGAGAAACATCTTAACGTCTTCGATTTTCTCTCCATTTAGCCATACGTTTGCCTCTTCGTGTCCTGCTCTTGTACACTTTATTACTTTGATTTTCTTATAATTTCTCTTCATTTTGCATGTTTTTCCAGTTGGTCATTCAAGTTTGAAAGTGCTTCCTCCAAGTTCTTTTCGATCTCAAGTATCAATGCTATGTCATCAGCAAATTTTATTGTGCTGAAAACCTGACCATTTACTTGTACGCCTTTCTTGTTTTTATCCAAGAATTCTCAACTGCTGACAGTACACAGTTGTATTGATGCTCTGACCAGCTGGTAGTAGTTCCCGATGCACGATGCCGCGAGCAGTCCACCAAACACACAGAAGGACCATCGTCTGGTGTGTGCTGGTTTAGGCTGTTTCGGACCCGGTTCGTGGGATGCTAATCAATGGTGACGGCGTCGTGGAGCTTCGTATAGGACCCACTTCTCATCACATGTCAAAACCCTATCCTGAAATGGCTCCTTCCTCAGACGAGACACCAAAGAAACAAAGGTGTTTGCTCGCGTTGCATTCTGGCCCGGAGTGAAATCATGTGAGACTTATCGACCCAACTTGTAGTGTTTCCCAAATTGATGGAGGCGATGCCGAATGGTTTCTCCACTCCCAGTTCCTCACATACCTGGCCACTGTTCGCTTCTAATTGCTGCCTGAAGTTCTTAATTTTGTGCATGTGTTGTTCTTCCGGCACGTGGTGCGTCTTCGAGTGTTTCGTCACCGACCTTAAACTTGTTAAACCACCACTCCACTGTTCACGTAGTCACGACACCCTCATCAAAGGCCTGGCATTTCTTCTGCCCCACTACAGCCCGTTTGACCCCAGTACATCATACACGCCCTTATGACGCTCTGTGTAGGTCCCATGTTAACTCTGTTCTTACGCACATTCACGATGTAATTGAACTACAGCAACCAGGTATTATGTTGGATATACCCACACCAACAACTGACCTTCGCCTTGTCTCCATACACATTCAACTGACAGTGTGAGGGCTAATGGAACACAGATATCCACAAAAAGCGACAGAAATTTCTTGGTTACCTTTAAAGTTAAAGACCACGCAGAACGTGAAGTTGGCCTCATACAAGAGTATAACGGTATTATGACAAAGGACGAGGAAAAGAAACAGTACCTATTTCAAGTTGTTGTGGAACATAGGAACCGATATCCATACTGTTCAAAGAATATCTTATCTAAGTAAACTAATAATGTAAAAGTTAAGTGTAAAAATAGAGTAAACAAATAAATTTAACAAAGTTTTAATAATGTAAATACAATAAGCAATAATGAGCTTTTATCTATAACTGTGCAATATGTATATAATAATGTTTATAACAAACTATATAACAATATATGTGCATAACAATGTGTATATACCTATAGTATTCAAAATTTCAATCGGCTTGCGCAACCATTAAAAATTGTTCTAAAAATTTAAAATTTTACCAGTGTATCTATTTTAAGTCGTGCTGCAAGTGAAATTCGAAAAAAAATCCCTAATTTTTGAACCACCCTAATATATATACAAAATTTAAATCAAATTATGTAGATGTTACAAATTGTAGCAAGTTTTAAATGTTCATAAATTGCCAACTACAGACTATTCATTTCCTCGATTTGTGAGTATACATGAACATATTATATAATCAAAGCGGCACATGAGGGAAGTTACGTCGGTAAAAATTTATGTCTTATTGCTTCGAACTAAAAGCAAGAAAACTTACGTAATTTATTTAAACATCAACATCTATTTCCATCTTTATTCTTATTATTTATTTATTTATTTATTTTTTTATCTCCGCACCTCGCAACATCGTCTGCTTTCACACAAAACAAACTTCTTTCTCTCACGTAGCTCAATTTCTCTGGAGACGACTCTGCATTCGCACGAATTCGGGCGAACAATCCCAGCAGGTTTGAACTATAGTCGAGGCACTCCAATTTATTTACACATGCTGGGAAATTCGCAATCGCATTCATAATCGCATTTGGGTCCAATAGAGGAACGACCTAAGAGTAGGGATATTTTTCATATAAGAGACATTTAGCATTCATTGAAGGGATTTTTGTTCAATATAACCTGGCAGCACTGTCCAGAATCAATCAACAAACATGGCGGGTAGAGAGGACGATGGTGAATGTTGGAATATGGCAATTTTGATGGAGAACGTAAAAAACGCTTCATGGACAGCAGTATCGGAAAAGCTGAAGGACATATCTGTATTGTTATTGAATGACTGCAAACGGTACTTACATTTTTTATTGTTAAAAAGTTGTAATCATAGATTTTAGTGCATGTTATCAGTGCAAGGCATATTTTGTGTACTGTGAATACTAGGATGTCTTATATAGGCATAGTTAATCAAAAACGTGAGCAAAAAATCCTAACACATTATTTTGACTAAAATAAGTAATATTTTTGAGTGTAACTTTTAAAGTTAAGGTGAGCATACAATGTATTTTGCATTAAAAAAAAAAAAAAATAGATTACACCATGTAATCCTTCGCACGAAAAGATTTATACATAATATACACACTGAAATTACCTATGCGAGTTTGAATATGTTATGAAGTGCGTAAACGTAAAGTACTGCGTAGCAAGCGTACTATGTAAATAGGAGAAACGAAAGGTACAGAATGACAAAGTCTAATATAGCATAACAAAACAAAAAGCTTGGAACTCCCAACAATACGGAGGGAGATCTTAGACAGAGATGAAATTCTGAATTTTTCCGTTATATTATTTTTATAATTAGAAGAAACATGGGATAAATTCCAATTATGGGGGCCCACAATTTTTTTCCTAAGAATTAATACTTTTTTTTTTTTTTTGATAACTATAATTTTGGTTAGGTTAAGTTACATGACTTTACGTTGTATTTACCTTCATGGTTTGTATTGGCACCCCACAATTAGAATTAACCCGAAAATTCATTTTGTGATCCTGCGTGGAGATTGGGCGTGCTTCAAAGTAGGTCATGTTAAGACTTAGGCTTACGTTAGATTAGGGTTCATATTCCTGCAACTAGTACCTGATTGGGGTAATAAAAGAGTGTAGGTGGGAATAGCATAATAAATGTATGGCACTAGTAACAAACCATTTATTTAATACGATATTGTGGAAAGTTTAAACAAATTACAAAGCGTAGAATATGTGTCGAAAAAAGGAATAATAGGGAAAAGGCAAGGAATGAGAAGTTATATTTTCAAGTGTTCAGTATCTTTGATTATTTTCGTCTGTCCCTTATGAGGGATGATATCCCTCGGCAATCACACCACCCAGGGAAGTGGGAAAGGAAGAAAGTGGCGTGATCTTTATAGTAGGTACCATCCCGGCTTTTACCTGATGTGAATGGGAAGAACCCAGGAAAAAACTCACTCGGGATCTTTGCCCAGAAAAAGGCTTTTACACCTTTACAGCTGAGTGTCGAAAATACAAGTAGCTAAGAGAGGAAATAACATGCAAACATCTCATATGATATTATTTAGGGGTGCAGTAATGTAATTAAATTCAAGTAGTTGTCACAATAACTGAATAACACCAGCCTGAGTTTCTTTGGCGCTCCGAGTACTCCTAGTGAAAATGGATATTCAGTTGAAAACTTTCATTGTACTACCCATTACCTATATAATCATCATAGATACCTTGACGTTCTTGGCAGACCATTTGCCGCAGGTGAGAAGCTATCATCCACGACGGTCTTCAGTTAACCTCTTCTTCTTTTATGTACGATTTTTCTGTTTTAACCCAATAGTTCTGGTGATACGAAAATCGTGACTAACTGATTCATACTAGCTTTGCTATATTCAATAACTAACACTAAAATACAAATTGCTGAACAAAACAACGTTTATTATAAAATAATAAGATGTGTGACAGTTTCGCCAACTAACTGAACATAGTGGCTTCATCAGACCAGGGTTTGCCCAAGTGGGCCCAGCCCGAAAAAACCCGGTGGGTTTTTTCGGGTTGGACCCACCTGAAAAAACCCACTTTAAAACCCACCTGGGTTTTTGACCTATTTGTTAGTATATTATTGATACAACTAAGGTGATCACTAGAGACCGGATGTTAGGCAAAATGCCTATTCTTTAATATTAAAGATATGATCAAAAATAACGTTTTAAAGTTTATATGGGGGGTTATAGTTTCAATTTAAGCCAATTTTATTTTGCCTATTTCTACCTTTACTGCCTAAATAATTGCTTTAGTGCCTAATGTTGCCTATTCTATGCATTTTCTTCAAATTAAGCCTTCATTGGAAAAAATGTAATTTATATAACATAAATAATACACACATATATGTGTATATTAGGTGTTTGTGAACACAAGCACGTGATACGTGGCAAAATATATATATATATATATATATATATATATATATATATATATATAGAGAGAGAGAGAGAGAGAGAGAGAGAGAGAGTGAACTTCAAAGATGTGCACATGCTTAGGGAAGTGATTAGTGATATCAAAAGAAGACAAACAGTCCTCTTGTATTTTTTTTCATATTCCGTGTCATGTACAAGTGACAGAGTGCCAACTTAGAATCGAAAATCGAATCCTGACAATTGGAACGAAACCGAAAGATGTGCGCATACTTCGAGAGGTGATTCGTGACAAGAAAAGAAGACAAAAAGTCCTCTTGAATGTCACGAATCACCTCCCGAAGTATATGCACACCTTTATGTCTCGTTCCAATTGTCAGGATTTGATTTTGGATTCCAAGTTCGCCCCCTTGTCACTCCGACACGACGTGGAATTTGACAACATGCAAAAGGACTTTTTGTCTTCTTTTGATGTTATGAATCACTTCTTGACGTATGTGCACATCTTTCCGGTTCTCCCAGTATATATGGAATGCATAACAAGCTTCGTTTTTATATATACAATAAAAGAAGATATTAACAAAGAAGTATGTTTCTATATTCTTTGAACATTATCTATGACTTGAATCTAGTTTTTAATTATGTTGAGTATTTATCTTCATTATTTCGAGTTACATTTTAGTGCCTATTTTACTGCCTATTTTTTAAATTTTTAGTGCCTATTTGCCTGCCTATTTTCCAGGTTTTTAGTGCCTAAACATCCGGTCTCTAGTGATCACATTGTAAGTGATTTTTATCAGATTTTACATTTTCCTTGGGCGAAATAGAGGCTTTCACGTTAAGGTATACAACAACATTCAACATAAGACCTTTATAAAGTTCTGAATGCACTAAATGAATTTTTTTAAAAAAAACTTACCTTAGCTTGAGGAAGTAAAAGAAGCAATTTTGTACTTTAGAAAATATTTTCCGTGAATAGTATGCTCGTCGACTTGGCATTATCACTCATACGTTTGACGGGTTTAAGGTTATAGGTGCCGGTACTAATAGTGCACATGTAAATACATTAGTAAAACTATTAGTATTATTTCTTACCTTTGATGTAAAACACAAGTTTCTTCAGCTACAATTTTGTTTTCCAACAATAACAGTTTAATTCAGTCATTTGTTTGCTACTCTTCAAATAAGCATTCTGTAGAATCAACACCAGCAATAGCGTAAAAATTCTTGTCAAATTTAAGAAGCTTAATGCTCGGGGTTCCGAAGACTATGTAACGTTTACTATTTCAAGTGCTGAGTTCAAATTTCCGTACTAGTGGAATTTTTGATGTACACGCCATGAAAGAAGTGTTCGGGAAATTCCCGAATTAAACGCAGAAGGTTCGGAAATGAATACTTCAACAATAAAACTATTTATTTTAGTCTGCCATACGTCCCGTAAAAAACGAGTGTGTTCCGTTTTTGGGCCCGAGTGTCCCACGTCCCCGTAAATTTAGTCGGGACAGGGAAATGTCCCGTATTTTAACTCAGTTCCATTTCATCTATCAATATCAGCTTATTCGAAAAGTGAAAAACAAGAAATTCTGACATTGGCTGGGAATCCTGTAATTGATGGAAACTCGGATACTCTCCGGAACATTAAAAAAAAAAAAAAAAAAAAAAAAAAAAGGCTTTGAGTGTTTCTACATTTACAAACACAGGGAAGATGACTAACCCTTTCTTCAGCAACACATTAGATAAGTTAACAAGAATTATAATCTTTTTCAGAGGCTAGGGGCACAGAATTGTGCTTTGGTCCAAGAAAAATGTAAATCTGGTACTGACAATTACACACGACACAAGGAGAAAAATCAGCTTTTCATCAGATTAAACTGACGAACGTAATTTTGGCAGATACAGCCATGTAAATAAATATTGCTAAACGCGCGAAAAATATTGAAAGTAGATTGTACCACTGATTTAAATAATTTGCATATTATTTTCCTGTAAAGCATTTTTATAGCACATCTTAAGTTTTTAGGCATATTCAGTCTATACAATTAATTGCAGGGTACGAACAGAGAAAAGCAGCTGCTGCTTAGTGAACTTTCGCCTATTATACTCTTAAAAATATAAATTAATTAATTAAATTAAATGAAATCTTTTAGTTTTAGTCTCACGGTTATGCCTGCTATGCTCAAGGTAACGGTGATGATGAGAAATGAATGAAATGACAGAATGAAGAAAGTGGGAGGAAACGTGAGAATCTCGAGAAAACCCACGCACAAGGTGTTTTTCCACCACAAAGCTCACTTGGCGCCAGCTAGAATCGAACTAGGAATCCCATGCACTAGAGGTGAACGCTCTATCACTGAGCCACTGCGGCCTATTATATTTTTGTTCATAATCAGACTACAGTTCATTGCATTGTGTTGGAAAGTTGAGGAAAGGGGACATCTGAGGTGTACCGTATTCTCATGGAGAAAATATGGCAGGTTTATTTACGCTGGAAGATGTTAATTTCATATAAGACATTTTAAAACATGTATTGATTTCATACAATATGAATTGTATCTTTGTTTTAAATTAATAGACCCCTTTTGGTATTCATATTTGGCGAAAGTCAGTCAGGCTTCTGGATGACTTGATCTACATTTGTTCGTTTGTCTGCCGAGCTCCTTCATGGCTATGCGGTTAGTGTACGCGTCTTCGGCGTGGGACCCGGGTTTGCTTCCCGAAGGGAGCTCATGTGGTTCGCATTCCACATTAATCAGTAGGTCCCGTCTCATATAGCCTTGCGGCTGAAAGGGACGTTAAACACAAAATCAACTCAACTTTTGTCTGTCTCTACCACACACACTACAGGGTACAACTTTTGGCCTTTTAAGTTAAAATTTTCAGAATACAAGCACGAGACACTAAATTTCCTGTATAGATTTTGGCGGCATATCAATGTAAAATATCAAAATGGTAGCCATTTTTTCAGAACAGCGAGTATTCACGCTACGAAGCGCAATTTTCAATCTTTTAAGTTGAAATTTTGACGGTGGAAGCACGAGATATGCTAAATTTGCTGTATAGATTTTCTCGGCAATCGAATGTAAAATTTCAAAATGGCGGCCATTTTTTTATCAAAACAGCAGTAAGTAGAAAATTGTTTCAAGTTGTAACAATGACAATATTGAAATATAAATCACATTTTAACACTTTTACCCCAAAGACATTGAGATATTTCGAAAAAACCCAATTAAACTCGAAAATACCCGAAAAAACCCATATGGGCCCAAGTGGGTTGGGCTTTTTCAAAAAAGCCCGGGTTTTTTCAAACCCTGCATCAGACACTGTAAAAACAAGAGAGAGTTGCATCTACATATAACAGAAACACAGAAAATGGTTCTGAACGCTGATTGGCTGATCAAAACAGATCCAACCAATCATAACAGAAGTTGATAAAAATGAAACTAAGCTACAAATTAAGACTTTCCAATAACTTGCCGCACTGTTCGTCAATTTTAAGTCCTGTATTCCAATTCATAACACAGTTTTTCTCTTTTTCAATGAACCCGGCATGCTTCCACTTTCTTATTAACGTCCTTTGTTCCCGTTTCCCTTACATGTTTAAAAATCGCATTGTTTCCTCTTTCCAATCTCACATCATCTTGGTGTTGTTTTAACCGTTCTTTTAGTCCCCCCCCCCCACTTCACTAATATAAGAACTATTACAATCACCGCACCTTATCTTATAAACCACTCCTCTTCTTTCCATCAGCTTCTCTTGGTTTTCCTCTTTCTCTTCTTTCTTCTTTTTCTTTATGCGTAACACGTCCAGTAGTCTCCTGCTCTCTTTCCTGTATGTTGAAACCTTCCCTATTTTCTTTTGAGCTCTCTTGATTATCTCAGTATCTTCTCCTCCATCTTCTTCTTTCTTATATTCCTTCTTCTTACTTTTCTGGTTCTTTCTTCTTATCCTTTCCATCCTTAGCTTTCTTTTATCATATCCGTTGGTCTCCAATTGGTTGTGAAATTTCTCTATATCTTCCTCTGCCTTCCTTTTGTCACTACTGATCCACATGATCCTCTCCTCTATGAAATTCCTCTTCGTTGATCGATCAACATCACTCCGTTTATGACAGAAGTTCCCTGATGCACACTTTTTCAGGACCATTCCGTGACCAACTTGTCACTCTGCCTGCTTATTTTCATATCTAGAAACACAATAGTCCCTTTCTCTTCTATTTCCTTCACAAATTTACTAAATTGCCTCTAAGTACCTTTTCATATCCCGAAGCAATCATCAACATACCTGCTCAAAATCATAAGCTTGCCCCCTCCTTTCCTTTTAGCTTCCTTTTCCCACCTGTTCATCACTATCTCCACCAATACCGGACTCATTCTCGGTCCTATGCTCAGGCCTTCCTTGATCCTTGCTAATCTCTTTCCTATAACGCAAAAACTGTTCCTCCATATAGTCTTCAAAGATTCTTTGAGCTTTTCTGCACTCCAACCATGTATTTTCTTTCCTTCCATTTCCTCGGTTACTGCTTTCAATATATACTCGCTCTTCAAGTTCGGGAATATCGCTTTCACACCAAACTCATGCTAAGCAACTGCGTTCTACCTTCCATACATCCAGTCTATTATTGGGTTACGTACAACCATTCCCTGTATTCCTGTACGTGCTTTTTCTTATTCACATCTTCCTTCACCACTCCTTTGTCACGATAGAGCTCCTCCGTGGCTAAGCGGTTAGCGTTCGCGCCTTTGGCGTGGGAGACCCGGGTTCGATTCCTGGCGGGAGCTCATGTGGTTCGGATTCCACGTTAATCAGTAGGTCCACGTCTCATATAGCCTCGCTGCTGAACGGGACGCTAAACTAAAATCACCTCATCTCCTTTATCAGGATAGTGTTCTGGTTACTGACCTCCAAGAACAAATCGTAGGAACTCATGCTTCTTTGTCTCCAGTCAGAAATACAGAACATCTGCTTCTCATATGGGAATAAGAAAGAGTTAAGAGAAATAACAAAACGGTATTTGCGTGGCCAAGATACGCAGGTAAATTTATCATTATCATCATAGAGTAAACATTGCTTGAACGCAACCAACTTCCAAGATAGACAGGTGGCCAACTTACACAGTAAGAAGTAATGAATGTCGTATGGGAAAATGCAGGTTCAAGACGAACCAAGCCAAGATGAGCAGGTAGCCGAGTTGACAGGTTTTACTGTATTACTCCAAGTATTTCCTGTGTATGTACCGGATGGTATCTCCCATCCACTACAATTTAAATTTCGGGTAGAATTCGTTACAGATCTTGAAACTTTTGTAAAGCTACTCTAAAATAACAAATTGTACACAAAAATTACTGCTAGAAAACTTCATGAACTAAGAGCTTAATACCGTTCATCAACGACATTTTTATTCGCCCCCTCCCTCTTTTTTCTTCCACTATATCTTCTAGCACGTGTCTCATTATACAGTTTCTTCTCAGCCAATGACCCAACTAGTTTGTCTTTCTCTTTTAAACAAGTGTGTATGTGTGTGTTCTCAAGGAGCCTATTTTGAAGGCGATTAAGTGAATGTGTACCTATATTGTGGTATAGTAGCCTCACTCTAAAGGCAGCCACTTGCTCATATAGGGAAGCCGCCCTCATGTGCAGTTTCTTTTCATACTGTCTTGTTTGGTTTTCCTCGTCCTTGAAAGCTAACTGACGGACAATATACTCAATCAATCTGTACTCAAACTGTTGCCAAATCTTTGTTAACGATCATTTTTCTTTGACACAATTCCCCACGCCCACACACACTGTTAAGAGACATGGATGGAAGAGGGAAAGGAAGACACTATGAATGGCAACGTTTAGCTTTTTCATCTTCCAAAGGGACCACCAACTTTATGACTGCTTCTTTGTGCTTCTTTGGCTATCGTCTAGGCGCGTATTGTATAGTAAATAGTTATAACGAAATTGAGGGAACTTCTTGACTGTTCCTTGTATATATACACGTATAAACAAGTTGAATTGAGAACCTTCTATTTGTGAATTCGGTCAAAAACATCAAAATATGAAAGTTTTATATATAGCATTTATTGTACATTTTACTAGACAATTTCCTATTTACTTTCCATTTACGTTATGCAAGTCTCATCATGATATCATTTTCCTCATTTTTTAAAGGTAATATAATTATCTAGTATTCTCGAGAACCTCCTATTTTTGAAGTCGGTCAAAACATCAAAATATGAAAGTTTCATATATAGCATTTATTGTACATCTTACTAGACAATTTCCTATTTATTTTCCATTTACGTTATGCAAGTCTCATCATGGTATCGTTTTTTCTCATTGTTGAAGTTTTAAAGGTAATATAATTATCTAGTGTTTATGTATTACTTTTATTTTTTTCCTATTTGATTTTATTTAATTGAACAATATTCAACTACGTCCAGTAAAGGGTTTATGCCCGATTTTTCATGAAGTTGCAATAAAAAAAAATATTCGATTTATCATATATACATGGATAAACGAAGGAGGTGTATATGAAATTGACTAAATAAGTGAACAATAGATAAAAGTAACTTTTTTTCCCGCAGTTATTTCAATTACTGAAACTGCAGTCTTCTTCAGGCAATAATTAAAAAGGGGTTAAGGGAACATACCTATTACAAAAATATTGAGCAAAAAAGGATACCCTTCATACAAGAAACAATTACTGACTTTTCAGATTCAATTTAACAATTTTAAGCATCAACTCCCCCCCCCCCTTTTTTTTACCCTTCTCCCCTGCAGTTAACACAGCTGTACATTTATTGAAATTTTTCAGTGTTGATCAATCATTCGTACTATCTCCTAAAAATACAAATGGAACACGTCCTTTGTTGATTGAATCGGTAAGAGTTCTAACATCACATTAAAGGAGCACATAAGAAAGTCCCGTGAGAATAAAGAAGCCGTTTTAGGGTTGTCAAAACATATTGAAAATAGTAAAAGTCCAGTTTAGAAGGTAGAAGTCCTACACCGGGCGATTTCCAATATTGAAAGAAACCTATTTGAAGCTTATTATATAAAGACAATAAACCTGCTATTGAACACTGAAAAAGGAATCATTAAAGAAGACTGGGATATGCTCATGACCAATAAAAATACAAAATTTAAAGATTATATATATTTTATTACACATCTTTTAAGTCATACAAAAAAAGGAAAAAAAAATGAATGTACACATTAATTAGCAACATTCTACGTACAGGAACATTGAACATCAGTATTTTTCAAGACATAGGTAAGGAACAATGTCTTCATGCAGATAATTATAATGGAGATTAAATGCTTACATTCATAAATAAGAACATCTCGTTATTTCACAGAATACATATCCTAAATCTTTCTGCTTTTTTAGTGGTTGGTGGCGACTGGTCATTGACATCTTCACCGTCGCAACCCGACTAATGATGAAAAAGAAGCATTTCGTATAGATTAAAGGTGTGCTGTTCCAAAAATCTAGGAAAACAACAGCTGAGGCTGTAGTACCTAAACATAAAGCCCCTTAAGATTGGACCCTTTTTTTTTAAATGTTTATAAGACATGACATTCTTTTGCTAGAGCGTGCCTATTTCAGGTGTACCCTCGGAAAATATATGAAACACACTTCGGCTCCACCCCCGCCAAGCTCGGACGGAGGAAACCCTCCTTTTGCTTAGGGAAAAGAAGTGAATGATCTCAGCTGTGTTGCCAATTTGTCATTCAGTCGCTTGGTCTTGACGAGCGAAGATCGTAGGCTATTTAGAATGGCTAGCAAGACAGAGCACAGCAAAGTCCGTGAAATAATTCATTGTGGCAACGCGTTCGCATCCAACAATTGAAAGATCTCGGCCGCAGCAACTTGTCCTTCCTTTTTCGATGGAGGTACGGGAAAACACACATCGACAGCAGCGTCAGAAGGGACACACATGAAATAAAAAGGCTCACTCACTTAGCCTGATATTAGTTAGTTATAATCACTCAATTTTCGTCTTCTTATTTTGATATTTTACAGTGAAAAACTGACTGTGACTGAAATTGAAGCATTTTCCTCTGTTTTGCAATCCGCCTTACCTGTTTTGAAGACTGAGTCGAAGGACGTAATACAAACTGTGATAGAATGCTTTCGGTGCCTGAGGAACTGTTGTGCTGGTTCATTGGTTAATCAGAATAGTATTGCTCATGGAACTCTTATTTTAAAATATACAAGAGAGGTATTAGATATATTGTGTTCAGCTCCGAAAGAGGAAGATACACTAAGTGGACTTCGGCTGGGAGTGCAGTTTATAGGAAATATTCTCGTGAACAACAAGAAGAATCAAGAAATAGTATGGAAGGAGTTTAACGATCCTTTAAGGTAAGATTTCATTTTGACTAAAAATCACTTACATTGTTTTATGTTGTGTTTCTCAAATTCGTATTATTGTGAGGCTTGTTATGGAAGTTCTAAGCCTAATTATGAAAGGAATAGATGAGAATTCATTCAAAGCTTCCCTCGTTCCTAGATGTTGGGTGATAATGCAGTCTGCTTGTCTGCTTGATATACAGTCGATGATTATTTATGATACTTTCATGGACTTTGTCAATGTTTTTGGGGATTGGTGTTTCAACGGACCATCCTGGTTGTGGTTTATCTTTTATGCTGGGTCTTTATCCTTTGTAAATTCAGCTGCTCATTGCTTCACTGCGACATAAGAAGGACCTAATGTAATAACTGTGTTGACGTTGATATCATGCGGAGTCAAACCATTCTCGAAGGAAATATTCAATAACCGCTCGTGCTTTCAGTTTCTCCTTGTGGTCAAAATCCACTCTACTGTCTTTCTTTGGCTGCAAAGTTATAGAGAACAAGTATATATTATCACCAAATTTGGTATGATATGCTATAAAGGTTTAATAAATATGTTCTAACGTATTTACATGTCTAATTATAATATTCCTTGTTAGGCTTTGAACTTTCGTAATAATACTTGTATGCGTGGAACATGAAAATATACGAAGATCAGCTGAAAAAAATGTATAATTTTACTCAACGTAACAAAACAGCTCGTTGAAAAGTGTCTAACGCCATCTACATCCCGTCCTGTAAACGTGCCACAGTTCAAGTAATTATATTTTACTTGTAAAAGTGATATCTGAAAATCCTTTGTACTTATTCGCTTTCGGCCCTCCCGTATAGCTTTGTTCACGAAGGATAAGAGAGGGGACGGCATGGTAACTCAGTAGTAGAGTGCTTATTTCTGGTGTATGGGTTTCCTTATTCGATCCCCGGCCAAGTAAATTTGTAGTGGACATCGTGTCCTTGTTTTCTTTTTTCGGAATACTCTCGTTTCCTCCCACATTCTCATTCCACAAATTATTCTGTCATTCATTTGCCTTAGCCTTAAAATGTCAGTTGATTTACTGACACATTTACTTCTTTGGTGCAGCCTTCTTAGCAGTTTTCGGTTTTGCTGTAGCCTTCTGTGGCTTCTTCGGAGTTTTTGCCTTCTTCACTTTAGATGGTGATTTCTTAAGTTTGAGAGCAGCAGCTTTCTTCTTTTCGTCATTCTTCTTGGAACGTTTAGCTGCTGGCTTCTTAGCAGACTTCTCCTTTGATGCTGCTCGTTTCACCTTGGTTGAAGATTCACCTTCAGGCTTCTCCTTTAGCGATGAAGCACTGAGCTTAAACGATCCAGATGCACATTTTTCTTGGTCTCAACCAATGACCCGGAGGCAACTGCACTTCTCAAGTATTTCTTGAAAAATGGAGCAAGCTTCTCGGTATTCACTTTGTAGTTCTGAGAGATATATCTGTATGGCTTGCAGTGTTATTTCCACTTCAAATTCTTGATGACGTAGTTTACTATTTCTGGTCTTGGATGAGGTGTTGCTTTTGGTCACTTAGGCTTTGCATAGTTCTTTGGAGAAGCCTGTGCCGGGACTGCAGGTGCTGATGCCTATCTGCCATTACTTTGTGCAATAAACTCAACTATACTGAAGAATGAGCATAAACGTTAGACGTTGAGTTGAAAGTTTTCATTTCAAACGAGGGATAAGATCAGGAGGAAAAACAATAAAAACATCGGGAAAAATAAAAAGGAACAGACTCATCGGGATAGAGCAGTGTGAAGAACACCTCTTGACTGCTAGTCACACATCGAATGATGGTGCATCACACTGTGGATTGGCGGGCTCAGTTTGTGCATTGTTTTATTCAGGTAAGGAAGGTTACCAGCTGATGTTAGTGTTTTTGTTTTGGTGCCAACGTGTGCACTTCTTAATTACTGTTTCCCATTTCTTGTTTAACGAACTCATATCTATACTAAACGTTGGATTTAAAAAAAATCAAAAACAAGTCTTTCTGTTGCTCAAGTGTTTCAAAAACAAGTCTTCTTGGCTCCAAATCATTTATAAATGTCTCAACAGGCCTGAAACCGGGTATTCTGCTTTAGCATTTCAGAAATGTTCCTTATCCCGTATTTTAAACCTTTTTATTTTTCCCGATTTTTTAAAAATTGTTTTTATTCTGTGAACAAGGTTCTAAGGGAGAGCCGAAAGCTAGGAAGTACAAAGAATTTTTAGGAATCACAATTGCAGGTAATTAAAAATGATCGTTGAAATTCCTGAACGTGTTAGCATGTCGAGTAATTTCGTTCACCCCCTCTAAAATGGAGCTAAAGTTGCGTGCAGAAATTGAATGTTTAACAATAGAAGAGCCGTTCCAGGTCAAATCAACACATGAAATGTTGCACAAGGGTACTCTTCATATAGACTAAGAAAAATACCAAATTTCACCTTTATGTTATCAACCGATATTGTAGATAAGGCTGTATAAAGTTTCAAAAACTGCCCGAAATAGTATGTTCAATGTATTTTGAAATTGGAATTGCGGCTGTCCTAATTGTGCTTGAGAGCTGGTTGAGGTGTCATTTGACAGTATTTTGCATGTTCTTTCCTGTAGTGTACTTCAGTATATAGGCTAATACAGAATTCTTTTTTCAAAATCAAAATTCAAAATTTTTCAAAAAGTACATATTTTAAAATTTTGAAAGTAATTGAATGAATAGATAGTATTGTTTTAAAGCATATGACAATGTATGAATTTGAGATGATAATGGGTTCATTGGTAAAAAAAAATTAAACTAACACTAGTTTTTTCATTAATACCCTGTACCTAGCTGAAAAATACAAGTATGCGATGTTTTTTTTTTTTTTTTTTTTTTTTTGTTTTACTTGTGGGAATAAATATGAAGAGTAGAGTGATGGGTTTAAAATATATCATACAGACTTGTGATCTGCTGAATACTTATTAGTTCATATCCTAAAAACTTTAACTTAAAGCTAAGTTAAAGTGCTGATATGTTTGAAGTTTTGGTTTATAAAAGTTAATAAAATAGTACTAACACAAGTTTCATAATTAAAAATGTTACTTATATAAACGTGTTTTGTAAAAAAAAGTGTACATCTAGCACTGGTACAAGAGCAGGGTTTAAACCAGATCTTTTTAAATTTTTTTTAACAGGTTTAAACAAAAAATGCACAAATCGTGTGAATTTCATAGTGACATTTTCACGTATCTCGAATCATCTGTGTTAGCTGAATCTAATTTTTGCCTTGTAATTAAGGGGTCCTGATGAGCCTACAAAATTTCTCCCAGCTGGAAATCGAGTAGTGGTTCAGATGCCACTTTAAGTAATATGACCAATCTTTCATAACCTCGCTGTTACATAAGGACTTTAAGCCTAAGCAAACGAAACGAACTGAAACAGCTTTAGCGGGTAGGCCAGGGCCTACCCGAAATTTTTTAAAAATATAAACGGCTAAAAGATAATAAATATATATTTACTAGAAAGGAACAAATACTATACATTTATATATATATATATAAACATTGGCCTACTCAAAATTAAAACCTTGAAGCAGCCCCTGCTAACGAAACAAATTCTGTCTTCTCTATCTGCTTGCCTGAATTCTGTTTCATAGTTACCAATAATTTTAACTTTGCTTAAATATATTGATAAAAAGTAGGCAGACTTTTTCGACTACATCTGTAGCTTATCAATTGGACTTTTTAATTTTCTTGAATGATATCTCATACTAAATTTTTAATTTTAAAATTTCAGTATTCATTGTTTGTCTAAACGCCATTTTAACGCACTGATTATCAGAGACCTACGCAGGAATTTATTTCGGGGGATACACAGCTTTTTTTTTTGGGGGGGGGGCTCAAATTCAATATGGGGGCAGATTGTATTAAAATTTTCAGATAGTTTGCAGGGTTGGGAAAAGAAAGTGTCAAAGTCTCCAAATAAACTTCAATTAGAAGATATATGTCACCGCTGTCTATGGAGAAAATTGGTGGCTCAGGCATGTTTTACAGAAAAATGGAGAACTTGATGAAGTAAAAATAACTTCTTCATCCACCTGGATCATTTCCGTCATTCTCATATCCAAGAAGTGCTGATGTGCTGTGGATGTTAGTAGTGGACGTTCTGATAAAAGTGAATCCTGTAATTCTTACTGGAAGAAGTTACATTCTCCAAACTTCTTCAAACTTTTTACTGGAAGAAGTTACGTGGCTTTTTCAAACTTCCAATGATACTACTATTCATTGAAAAGTTTTACTATGGACTCATCTATACTCTCTCTTCAGATTAGTGTTCATTTTATTTTCACGGAAGTGTAAAACTTAGCATTCTTGTGTTATTACCCTACGTACAGAGTATTCTTCAAAAATCAAGTGTTGGTTTTGAATTTTCTTTAACAATGAACCCATTATCATTCCATATTCATTTTTTGCCAAGTGCTTTACAACAATACTATCTATTCATTGAATTAATTTCAAAATTTTAAAATATGTACTTTTTGAAAAATTTTGGAAGTAAAATTTTGATTTTGATTTTGAAAAAACAAATTCTGTATTAGCCTATATGATGTATACCTCAGGAAAGGACATGAAAAATGCTGTAAAATGACACCTCAACCAGCTCTCTAGCTCAATTACGAAAGCTCCAATTCCAATTTCAAAATTCATTGAACATGCTATTTTGGGGATTTTTTCAAACTTTACATAGCCCTATCTTCAATACCAGTTGATATATAAAGTTGAAATTTTGGTATTTTTCTTAGTCTATCTATAGGACATCTATGTAACAAATTTCTTTAAAATCTGAGATGGTGGGGTTAAGTCACTGTGTTGAATTGATATGGAATGACCCAGAAACAATGAATCTTACTTAAATTCATCATTTGCAAATCGTTTAAAATTACCTCGGAGTGGCTTACCTATATCTGACAGATTATAATCAATGTATGTTTATAATAATTTGTAAACTTATTCTTTGTATTTACTGTATCTAATATTTAATGTCCTATTAAATATTGTTTCAGTGTTCCCTGACACCTTCCTCAGAGATCTGGGCAACTCACATACAACTCTTCCCACTTCTTAGAAGTTCATGTTGCAGTCTTCCACATACACGCTGAAAAATGATGAGGGGAAAAAAAAAAAGTTAATGTAAATTCCTTGGATTTAAACACCTATCTCTTGAAACTGCTTTTCGTGTGAAGGCTTGCACAATTTTGTCCCAGTTTATAGAAACCCTGCTAACTTGCGAAGATGTTATTATTCCCTTAAATCTATGTTCAAGATTATTTGCACTTAAACTTACATGATTGCACACTTCTGTAATCACTTTGGAATTATTCAAGATATTAATATTTGTTGATTATGTTGCAAAACACGTAAAGAGCAATCTTGTCAATAAACTCAGAGGTACTCACAGAGGGGCACGGTGGCTCAGTGGTAGAGTTTTCACCTCTGGTGCTTGGGGTCCCTAGTTCGATCCCAGCTTTGTATGTAGACAAACACCGTGTTCGTGTGTTTTCTCGGGGTTCTTCCGCTTCCTCCCATGTTATTCATTCCACCATTTCATTCATTTCTCATCATCACCGTCTCCTTTACCCTAGCCAACATACCCGTGGGACGTAACACGGAAAGATTTTCATAGGTAATTTACTTTCACTTCTCTAAATTCTTACAAATAGTTCACAGAAATAATATTCAATGTTGAATTTTCACTCAGCACTGTCATCATTCAAGACCGAGGTAAGAAACTGTAATTCAACATTCAATAGGAATATGGAAATTAAATGTTTACATAGAAAAAAAATAGAAATATTTCATTGCTCCACAGAATACACGTCTAAATCTATGTATTTTTTCTTCAGTGATTTGTGACAACGGTGAAAAGTGTCAGTGATGTTATTTCAACTTTTGTCCAGAGTATCCGTGTCCAAATTTAATTTTAATGCCCTTGTTCGAATAATAATAATAAGCTTCGCATACGTATTTTTCTACTAATGATAAAAATTTTGCTTTTAATTACTTACGACGATTTTATGCTTTGAGCCTTTCAGGTGTTTTGGAAGGCTTGATATTGGGATATTCTTTTATTTAGCATTTAGAATCCTAGTGAGTGTGATTATCTTTATATTAAATTTCATACAAACCCGTAGACTTAAACGGATTTGTGAACAAACTTTTATAACCTGTTAAATTTTTTCTCGGTGGTCTTTGAGGACACTAATACTGTATTAAAACTATGCTTCCTGAAAACTTTTCGTAGTTTGTTTGAACACGAATGAAATAAACATATGGAAAAATCGTAAGTTTCAAAAAAAAATGTTCACCAATCCGTTTGAGTCTGCAGGTGACTATGATGAAATTTCATGTACACTCATGTCCAAAATGATTGTCGCATATCTATAACTGTTTACTTGTAAGAATATAATTCGATAATGATTTTGCATGGTACTTTTAATACTGATACTATGTGTATAATCGGAAAATGTATATTTGTGGTAAATTTCATAGGAAAATAGTTATAAATACGAAAATTAGAATGAGTAAAACAAAATGTTACTAAATGGACAAGAAAGTTTTATTTTCATTTCATTGTTTTTATTTACTGCTCTTTTGACATGAAATTTTCCACATACATGTCTTTGCCGATTATGCACATACTAAGATTATAAGAAATACCGGACGAATTCGTTATCAAATTATATTCCTACAACATATTTATAGACATACGACAATAATTTTGGACACGAGTGTACGTACCAAGACACATATAAGCATGCCAAAGAGGATCACACTCACTATAGAGGAGCAAGCAAGAGAAGATCTCTGACAGCTAGCACCGGCGTTATTACTACTCACGTGTCAAGGCTTTTTCGGTGCATCTATAATGGCAATTTTCTTAATGGCTTTTCTTAGTGATCGTGATTGTTAACACTAGCACCAAAGTAGGGGCTACATTTTTCATCTGCACTTGGTAAGAAACTTCAGGGACCATCTCTTGATGCCTCCTATTCAGGACGAAAGAACATATTCGAAATGGCAAGTACTAGAAGATCCCAACATAGGTCCTTTCAAAAACACTGAAAGACTCAAATCATAACATCGACATAAGTATAATTAATAACAAACTTTATCGTTAGTAGGAAGACAGATATGCAAGGCATTTTTTTTTTTTTTTTTCATTCGAACGAAATTTACCAAATTTATTGACACTTTTCACCGCCACCACGAACCTTTGAAGAAGAAGATAGATTTAGTTGTGTATTCTGTGGAGCAACGAAATGTTTCTAGTTTTGAATTTAAACATTAAATTTCCATACGCTTATTCCCACTTAAATACAGTTTCTTACTTTGGTCTTAAAAATGATGACAATTGTCAGCGAAAATTCGATTCTATAAATATTTTAGTGAATGATTTATAAGAATGTAGAGGAACAAACGTAAATACATTAGAGTTTATTGATATATGGTGTAAGGGAATACCAAAATAGTACAATTAATGAAACATTAGACTCAGAAGTAAAAGGCAAGTTTATAATTTAAGACAATGAACTTCGTTTGGATTCACATCTTCCACTGTTAAAAATTCAATCACTACACGTTGACATAGCAGAAACTCTTGAGTTCATGTTCTTGCTACTTGTACAGAACAAGAGAACGAATGCCACGAACCTTCGCATGTTTGTAGCGGGGGAGATGCGAGATGCCGGGTAAGTGCCGCTTTAGGCAGGTTTGTTATCAGGAAGCACCAGAAATCGCAATAGAAATTTTAATTTAGTTGCAGCTCCCTTATGTGAGTTTTATCCTCTAATTTGTAAATCCTCGTGAAATTATAAAAAGTTATGTGTTTCATTTTGTATAATATGAATTACTGTATAACAAAAGAAATAAAATCAACGTACCTTGCTTATTCTTCTTATTTATATATCAGACTGGGATATTTTTGACAACTTTAATAAGCCTTTCGTGTCGTTATCCAAGCGCACATCTCCTAAAGGTCAAATATCAAGTTGACTACCTACATTTCATTTATTGGATTCTTCTACATGCAGAATCGAATCATTTACTTCACACTGCAAGAATATCAAAGCACCAAACTAAGACTGGATTAATGACTGATACTTAAGCTAATCATTCAACTACATACAATAAAAAGGAATTATTCTAGGTATTCAATTCATTTTTATATTGAAAGGCTTGCGGTAATTCATTCTCCCATGGTTCAGGGTGCATCAGATCAGTAAACAACAATACACCGCATTGTTGATTTACGCTAGATTGCTTCCCTTTTTAATTTTCTCTAATTCTATAATCTGTCCAATTCCCCCCTCGTATATGCTGGCGCCTCTGGAGTGGGAATATGATTTTCTTTCTTTCTATTTTTCTTATTTGTTTTAACATGTTACTCTTGTTTTAATTTGTTTGAATCTCTTTCCTATCTCAAGTGAATGACTAAAATCTGAAGAAACATCTCCTAGATATATTAATTGTTGTGATTTATATTTAGGAATCTTCTTGTGTATGAAGACAGCAAAGTTCCTAATTACACAGCGATGGTGGTTTACAACATCTTGCTTGGGAGTCCTAGTTTAAGTAAGGAAGTTAGTGTTGAAGTGCTGGACGCATTAATTAAACTCTCAATGGATGGATCAGAATTTGCGTAAGTAAATCTGAATTATTATACAGGGTGTTTCAAAACAACACCAACAACGTTTGGGAGGTGATTCCTCACATCAAGATAAGACAAAAAATATAGACCAACCTGGGTGCACAAATGCTTCGTTTCGGAGTTATAGGCTGCCGAAAACATGAAAAAATTTATTTATTTATTTATTTAACGGCAGAGTTAAGGCTATATTTGCCTTTTCTTACACTCAACCAACTAAAATGTATACAAGATATACGTACTACCATTGTCATCTAATCCATAAAGATTACAATTACTACATTAATGCATATGTACATACACACCTCGTATACCCCTACACACGAATATGCTCCCTTACATACCCTTTCCCACGCCATATCCTCATACTATTTATCATAAAAACAAGAAAACTATACATACAGCATACACAGAACGATATATGTATTCTTAAAAGTATACTACCTTACATTCCCCCCTCCCCCATATCTTCCCACAAACCTAGTATTATAGATACATACCTCAAGTTTCTGTTTACATTTGATTGCTACTGCTCATCTTTGTGGGAGAAAAAAAAAAAAATCTTTGAACTTTAAAGACCCATAGCTCCAAAACTATGGGACCTACCGTAGTCGGGTCAAGACTTCACTTAGAAACTAGTATGTGCCCTATCCAAATATACAGGTTTCAGAATCTTGCGATACTTCCGCAACACTTTTTATAGGGGTAGTTGGTGAGTACTTCAAATTATATGTTCTTAGCTAAACTCCCTCTATAAAAAGGATTGCGGAAGTACCGCAGGATTCTGAAACCTGTATATTTGAATAGGGCACATACTAGTTTCTAAGCGAAGTCTTGACCCGACTACGGTAGGTCCCATAGTTTTGGAGGTATGGACCTTTAAACTTCATTTTTTCATGTTTTCGGCAGTGTATAACTCCGAAAGGAACCATTTGTGCACCCAGGTTGGTCTATACTTTTCGTCTTATCTTTGTGTCAGAAATCACCTCCCAAACGTTGTCGGTGTTGTTTTAAAACACCTTGTATGTTATAATTGTTAATGTGCATATGGCAGTGAATTCTAACTGTATGTCACTTCAACAAGGAGGTACTCATGCTATATGCACATTTCCTGTTTTAATCGACCTACTGTGTTTTTTTTTTAACGTTTGCGTTAACCACTTAACAGAAGATACCAATCTTTGAATGTACAAAGCAGACTTAAAAATACTTAAGTTTTGATTATTCGCTTGTTGCTAATAAAAGAAATTCAGAGTGAAAAAGCACAGCTTAGCCGGGAATCGAACCCGAGTCCCTGGCTTACCATGAGTAACTTTGAAATTAGATGTTTTGAAGAGTGACATGGTCTGGCTGGTTGTGGACAAACTAGGCAGTGTTGTTAACACACAGGCACGTTAAAGCGGATATCCAGGTTCGATATTCGGCTTCAGTTGTACATTTTCACTCTTTGGATTTTATACCAGTAAAATACACGTATCGAAGGTCCAAATTTTTCGTGCACAGTATCTAGCACTATCAAGGATGAAAAGAACGTAAGGAAGTTGTAAGATTTTTCCCTTTCATATATTATGCACTCAATCTTTTTGCCCATCCTTGTTAATGTTGGATGTTTCTGAAAGTGGAACTTGGAGGACATACCAGGTAAATGATAATTATGATAATGTGTTTGAATATATAGAACAATAAAGATATTCAAATGGCAGTACACGAAACATGCATCAGTTAGCCCGGTAATCCACAGCCCATTCCACAGTGAATTGACGATAGGATACTTCAACATCCTGGACAAGCATGTCCATGTGTCACTAAGTAGGTTTACGAGAATTATTAATAAACTTAATATTTTCTAAGCAAAAGATACCCATTTATAGGGATAAAGAAACAAAAAAGTTATATGGTAATAAATAACAATAAATGCTTGAGTTGAGCTAAACGTTGTAAAGTGTTTTTCTTCCTCATGTAAAGTTTTTTTTTTTTTTTTGTATTTTATATTAATGATGATAATTCGTACTTATTACAAGATGAATACAAATATAAATAAATGTTATATCTAACTAGTTGAAATGCCCGTTCTTTACGCAAGGAAAATAGTTTATGGAAAATATTTGAACCCTCCTTTGTATACGGATTTCAACGAAAATTTAATGATAAAAACCCATAAAATACTCTAGCGTAGGGATAAATTTTGAACCCCAATATTCCCGTAGGATACACCCTTTAATCAGAGTGACATGGTAGCTTGAGATATGGATTAAGTATGTTCCCGAAATTTATTTCAAACGGTTCAGCGATTTTCCTGTCATGTGATCATAAAGAAACAGACAGCATCTATTTCAGTGTGGCGAATATATATATATATATATTCTCTCTCCCTCTTAAAACAGAAATTTTCAAAAAAGAAAACTCTTAAGACAGGTGACCCCTTATTTTTAATGAGGAATTTTCCTAACTTGAAAGACTCGTGAGATACTGTATTTTTGGCATAAATCTTGCACCCCATATATCCCCTTAGGATACATCCTTTAATGAAAATAATGTGATGATAACTTAGCTCGACGTAAGTACTAACTATGGTCCAAAATTCATTTCAAACTGAAATAAGAAGTAAAGCTTTTCTCGTGTCGTGATGAATATGATTGTTCTCGGGCAATTAGTGGGGTGAATTCTACGTCGTCCAACGTTTCAAGAAGATAACATTCTTCTTGTCTTCAAGGTAAAGTATGAGAGAGAGAGAGAGAGGCACACACACACACACAAAAAAAAAAAAAAAAAAAACTTTTACTATATACAGGGATTGGACAAAAAAATGTAAAACCTTTACAAAAATGTGAAAATCATACCTACTATGGTGTGGGGCATCCTTTTGCGTCTAAAACAGCTTGGATCCGTCGTGGAATGGACGTATACAGCTCCTAAATCGTTGTGTGTGGAATTTTGTACCATTGTTCCTCCAAAACATGCCCCAGTTCCCTAAGGAATGTTGGTGGAGGGTAATGAGACCGAACACGCCTTTCTAGCTCAGACCACAATGGCTCAATGATGTTCAGGTCTGGTGATTTTGGACCCAGGGGAGATGTGGTAGCTCCTGGCTATGCTCCTCAAACCATGATTTCACCGATTTTGGAGCGTGACAGGGTGCCAAATCATCTTGGTAGAGGCCATCACCATCAGGGAACAATATTTGGGCCATGGGTAGAACCTAGTTCCCCAAAATGGCCTCATACGCCTTAACATTCATCATTCCATGCAGGGCTATGATGGGACCTGCAGAAAACCACGATATCACTGCCCATACTGTAACAGAACCACCCCCACGCTTTACAGTTGGGAGCAGACAGTCTGTATCATAGGCTTGCGACGTTGTTCTCCATACGTAAACACGACCAGTTGTTGGAAACAAGGTGAAGGTCGATTCATCGGACCACATTACGTGTTTCCACTGCTCATGAGTTCACGCCTTGTGGTCCTTGCACCACTGGATACGCCTCTTTGCATTTACAGCTGTGACCAGGGGTTTGGCGATAGCGGCCCTGCCATGAATTTTCATTTTATGAATTTCTCGTCGCACTGTTTTCGATGAAATCGGGTTCTGTAGGCCAGATTTGAGTTCAGACGTAATTTTCATTGCAGTGGTCTTCTTTTTAGGTGCTACAATCCGTTTTAATGTCCTCCGGTCCCTATCTGACAGGATTGCCTTTCGACCACTGTTGTGCTTTGTAGACGTCGTTTGCCCATGAATTGTGTATGCCCTCGTGACATTGGACACAGTGCCCTTCGCCACTGTTGCCACTGAAGCTTCAACCAGACGGGCACCAACGATCATGCCTCTTTAGAAGTCGGTCAGGTCGCCCATTTTATCGCACCAGTTTCACACCACGACAATCACAGATGAACTGGTTACTGCTGACGGAAGAGGAAGGTCCACATGACACATTGGAAACAAAAAACGATCGGCAACCGCAACACGTGTTGTACAATGGAGGGCCAAACTTACGTGTCTTGTGTGAAGTGTTTTTAGATTTTTTTTTTTTTTTTTTTGTCTACCCTCTGTATATCAGGACGCAAAATTTTCAGTCGTCAGGTCGCCATTGGCAACTAGAAATTTAGAGCTGGCGACCAGTGTTCAGTAGAAATGGTTTATGCCTAAACTCACTGTGCTTTGCAGTTTCTGTTTCGCACGAAATAATTGTCACTGAGTGAGAGAAAATACGAAATGTGAAGTCTTTCTTTGTCAACCAATGGCCGGGAGAGAGGGACCTCTCATAATTTGTACGTGAAAGATACTGGCGACCATCAGTTTTGGATTGGCGAGTGCGTCTAACTTTGAAATTTTGCACCCTGATATATGTGCTGGCAGGAAGGGAGCGGAATTTGTTTGGTCAATGGCAACGTCCAATCAGCGTCAGTCAATTTCCTCAATTGTGATTGATATTGGAAGGAAACGTATACAAAAGAACCATTCAGGGCTAGTCAACCAACCAATCAGAATTGAGGAAACAGACTGACGCTGATTGGACGTCGCCATTGACCAATCTAATTCTGCCTCTTCCTGCCAGCATCTATATAATAAAGACTTTCTTTTTGCTCTCTAATACTTTATATCATGAAGACGAGAACAGTGTTGTCGGTTCTCGAAACGTTGAACGAAGTAGAATTCACCTGGCAGATTCCCTGAGAACAATTATATCCACATTTCAAACTGTTCAACCGTTTTCCTGTGATACAGTACAAGCAAGAGACACCGTTTCTTTCGAAGTGAAGAGAGACATTACAGAAAATGCCCCCCTTCCCTTAAAATGGAAATTTTCAAAACTGCTGGAAAATGTTATTAACCATGAAACCTCTTATTTTTATTGAGGGGCTTATATACCGAGTTCCATCTTTCTAACTTGAGAGGGTCGTGATATACTGTAATATATTTGCCATATATTTTGAATTCCCTTTACTCCCTTTGGACATACCCTTTGAGCAAACTAACATGTTAAAAAAAAAAGAAGAAGATGATCGAGGTAGCTGCTATGTTCCAAAATTCACTTCAAACTGTTCGTCCTCTCCCAAACAAATTCTGAAATGATTCTACTACTTCTACTATCCTCTCGGTAATATAACTAGAGCGTAGAGAAGACTCTCAACTGACCGATTCGCAACTATCTGACCTAGTTTTAAGAAGAAAAAAAAAGCAGGCGGGAAAGAAAAATTTCGCAATAAATGAGACATAATCTTTTAAACAAGACGTGGCGACTTGAAACACCTTAATAATAATAATAATTAAAAAAAAAAAAAACTGCCAAGAAAAAGCAATAATTTATGAAGGCTTTTTTTATTTATTTATTGAAAACTTTTAAGTTTTGACTCTTTTCACATTTGTGTGATCATTTACCAATGAACAGTAAAATAAGCTTTATTTAAGAATTAGGCCTGCGTTTTACGTTAATGTTTAGTTATTTTAGTAGAACTCAAGCTTGCCATTCCGCCATATGTATATATATATATATATATATATATATATATATATATATATATTTATTTATTTATGACTTCTTTTACGTAGCGAAGTTAAGGCTCTGCAGCCTTCTTCTCCGAGCATTAACTACGTTAATACATTGTTTTTTAAAAAAAGCATAAATACACAAAAAATTTAGATAATTACGAAAGGGAAGGATTTTAACCATATAAAAATTATTATGCCACTTAAGTAAGGGAATAGTTAAAACCACCAAACATAAAATGGAATAAAATACAAGAGAAGAAACAAAAACAGAACAAAACAAAAAAGAAAGAATATAATTCATAATAATAATAATATAGAGAAACATGAATTATATATATATATATACACGCTGTAGAAATTAACAAGGGCTACTAATTAGGTGTGTGTTTATTCATAGATAATAATCTGGTAAGAGGAAGATGCCTCATGGGCCACTAATATCTTTATCCTTGCTTAAGAGAAGGGAATTCACAGATTTTTTAAAATTTAGCAACTGTTGAAACACTATGTATTACTTGAGATAAGCTGATCCAAAGGCGTGTAGTACTTACTGTGAAGAATTTGGAGTATGAACTCCGAATTATGACTGGGCATGGAAAGCAAGAAATTATCTCTTGATCCTGTGCTCCTGTTGTGAAAATCCAACACATATAAAAATTTACGTGCTAGATACAATGGTTCTAACGTAGTGAGTACTTTGTACAAGAGGGTAACGTTATATAAATTTCTTTTTTTTTTCTAGAGTCAGCCATGAGTTTTTTTATAAAATTGTACGATACGTTCGCTGCAATTTAAATTGAAAATAAATCGAATGCAAGCACTTTGCACTCTTTGCAAGCGCTTTGATTGATTATCTTGTACCGAATAGTCGTGAATCTACTGTATTTATAGGATATATTCTGAAATGAGTTCTTTCTTTTCGTAGGTCATATTCATTGGAGGTATTGTTGTCTGAAGATGGCTATCTGCAGAGTGTTTATCATCAACTGGAAGGCGAAAATCAATTATATATTTTAGATCAGCTGTATGTGATCATATCATCCAACACTGATTCTAACTCAGAAACCAACAAAGTTCCCGTGTCTACCGTCATGTTTCTTTGTAAAGAATTTAAGGACAGATCAGACGCAATTTTGCAAACGTGTGAAAAGCCAGTCGAAACTCTGGAACCAGTGGAAGTAGGGAGACTGCTTGAAATTCTAGCGTCAGCTTCAAGTTCCAAACATTTCATGAAAAATCTTCAAGAAGACACGTCTCTGCTAGTAGATTCTGTGTGTAAGTATATTATGCTTCAGCTAGATCGTTGTAATTTGAAAATAATATTACGAAACCACATATACACCATTTTGTTCCTTTCTGCCGTTTTTCCGACAACATTATAGAACTTCTGGGCTTTCTAATAATAATAATAATAATAAAATAGTAATAATAAGAAAGTAGCATCTGGTTTTCACGTCCTCTCTGACTTAACACCGTTCAAAGAGTTCTCCAGAGACCAAAACAAATTATATGACGGTGCCAGGTCCGGACTATATAGTGGAGCATTAAAACTTCTCAGGTAAGTTTTCTCAATTTCTGACGTGTCGTTAAAGATATGTGCGGTCTGGTATTGTTATGGTGATATACGTCATTCCTTCTATGGACTAGTTCCGGCCGTTTCTTTTGCATTGCTGTACACTCGCGCTTATTGTCGACAGTACAGGGCTGTGTCCATCGTTCAGCCCAGTCCACCAGCTTGTGATGCGCAATGCCCTTCCAATACTATCATACACACAATATAACCTTCCTAGGCGTTAGTGTGGTCTTTGCCACAAATTGTGGAGCTTCTTGCATCGACCACGATCTTTTTCGCACATTGTTGTTGTAGGTGAACCAGTTTTCATCACTCGTGATCAAACGATTCAGAACTGTCTCAAGTTCGTTACGTTTCTTTAGAGATTGGCAGGCAGAAATTCAATCGAATAAATGTTTTTGAGTTAGATAACGTGTGGCATCCAAACGTCGAGCTTCTTTTTGTAGCCGCTTTCTCCAAATGGTTTAACAGTATTAGATAATGGATGTTCAGGTCATTGGAAATGTCGTGGCTGTTTATATGCCGATTTTGCCGACTTCTGACAAAATATCATCCACTTTTACTGTAATAGATCGCCCCTTGCGAGGACCATTTTGGACATCGAAATTTATACAACGAAAGCGACTGAATCATCTTGTGGCATTTACTTTTGAGAACATATCTTGCCCCAAAACAGCCTGCACTGGCCTGCGCAGCATTTTCGCTTTTATCAAAGTGAAATTGTAAAATATAGCGCAGTTTTGTGAAAAATTTATTCATTTTCATGGCCCCATACACTGTCTGCACATGTACTTGCTTCATTTGTCAGCTGTCGAATGACGTTAAACCTTATCCGCTGCAACTCGAATACCCTGCGATTTGGGATAACACAGCCATCTGGTGCACAAAAAGCTAAATACTTTTTAGTTTACGTCATGTTATAATGCAGGGGTTTCAAACTGTGCGGCGCGCCTCCCTGGAGTGGCGCCGAAGATTGTAAGGGAAGGCGCGAGGACTTTTAAAAGAAGATCCTACAAAGGAATATAGTTATACGCAACTTGCATACTTAAGTCTGCATCCTTCTTTTTTTAGTAATACATAGTGGACTAAGCCTTTGTATCACATGTTCCACATGCGAGATGGGATCAGGGATGACCCTTTCCCCTTTGACTTAAACGTGTATAATGCTTATTAGATGGTCACTATCTTTGGAGAAAATGGTATGTCTTCTTAACAGTCTTTGAAATTTCAAGCGGCGCCTGAATTTTTCTTTTTCTTAATTTGTGTTATTATTTTTGGGACGATTCTTGAATTTTAATCTTTTCTTTAAAACATCTCTAGAAAGAGATGCGTCTTGCCATTTCAAAATATGTGCAGAGATTTAACAAATTATGTGATTCAAAACAAGCTCATACATCCTATTGACTTTGCTCAACATTTAAATGTGCCGGTTTTTATTATTTAAATTCCCTCTGTGCTCGTATTTTTGATTTTTAACATAAATATCTGACTTACCACAATTTATAATTATTATTATTATTACCGGCTAATATCATTAAAAGGTGTAGTCAGTTTGTACAATGTAGATCACCTGTGTTAATGAGATATTTCCATTAGTGATTAAGAAATGAAACAGTTTATCATAGTCATAGTCTTTCTTTTAGGGACACATGTATTCATGTTGTTGACACATTTCATTTTTGACAGGGGAGGCGCGTTTAGATTTTGGTGGTTGAGGGAAGCCTCAACTGCAAAAAGTTTGAAAACTCCAGTTGTAATGTGTTCCATACGTTCTAGACTACCTGATCTGTCGCCCTTGGTGCGAGCAGTCCCGGGTTCGATTTCCGGTGATGGTGATGACACTCGGTTGAAAAGATATGCCAGCTTTTTCAGGCTAGCAATCCTAAGTTTTTTTTTTTTTTTTTTCTTTCTTTCTTCAAGTTCTCCTCATTGACGCCAGGCAAATGGATAATATCACAACTCACGCCAGGATAATACCTAACATACAAGTTCCAGACCGCTTCCTTTCTCCCATCTTCCCCGGTTAATGTTCTTCCCGAGGGATGTCATTTCTCATTCGTGGTAGGTTTAAGGACACAGATGTCGATAATGCTCAGAAATATGTATAAATAAAGTAAATAACCTGTGGCAATTTCACTGCCAGTGTGCTTGAAATAGAATAAGGTTTAAAATTGGACTTGCAAAGTTTAGTTATTCTAGAATATAAATTGACGCATATTTATAATAATTTGTAAACGCATTCTTTTATTTACATAATATAATTTATGATGTGCTATTAACTGTATTGTTTCGGTGTTCCCATACACCTTGCTGATAGCCCAGTCAATAAAGGTTTTTGCAAGGAAAAAATTTGGGTAGAGCTGATTTTCTCCCAAGTGATAGACCACTATGAGGGGAACATTTTCCCAAAAGTCCCCGCCCCTCCCCCTGGAGCTTCCTCCCCAAACCCCCTCAAAGTTAAAAAATAGGTGTTTTAGAAAAAAGGCCATATCTTCAAAACTAATGGACATATTGACATGCTTCTTTTTTTCTCGTAATCTGTAAAATGTGCTCTACAATTTCGTATTCCTTAAAGTTTTTCATAAATCTAATGGTTTCTTGGCAATTTTAACCTAAAGAGTAAAAAATGAAAAAAATCGCCCGCGCCATTTTGTTTTTCCTCTTATATTTCCTTAGTGAGTTGTGATATGGAAAATTGTTTCAAATAAATCTTAAAGAGCATAAAATTATCTTTCCAACGGTGTATATATTGTGGGGGTTACTCTTAAAATTAGCCATGGAGCGAGGTAAGTTTGAAGTCGAGCGGGCTCAAATTTTCGCCTCAAATATCAGTCACTATGTTTCATTTCGAAATAAAATAATAATAATAATAAAGTTTTTTTTTTTTTTTTTCAAATAATAAACAACTGCATTGTTAGAAAAGCATTTTTGTTTAGTCCTGCCTCCCCTGTAAAGCTTTAACCCTTACTCTATCCCCATTACCATTCCAAATTTAAAAATAAGCGTTTCTGACAAAAGGTATTATCTCCAAAACTATTCAACACACTGATAATTTTCACATTCTGTTTTATTCTTAAAAAGTGATAAAATTATTTTATTTTATTTTCTATTTTTTTTATAAATCTAATAATTTCTAGATAAACAAATAAACTATAAAAATTTGAAATATTTTGTTTGCTCTTCCTTTCCCTATTTTTTTGCCTTGGATCTCCTCAGTCAATTAGCATATGAAATTATATCTATAACATTTTTTATTATGTTTACATCTTAATTTTGAACATGTCCCCTATGCTTACTGCAGTATTTTCAACTTAATCTTCCGTAGCTATACAGTATACTATTTAATTTTCGGATGACGATTCTACAAGTTCTTCCTCGGAATAGAAATGTGAATTTAGGCAAGACAGCCCACTACAGTGCTCACACATTGCAGAGCAATCTATTTTAGTTATTTTACATTTACAGTATTGGCCACATCCTTGCTTACACGAACATGATATTATGTACAGAAGCTCGTCTGGTGCAAATGGCTTGGATGTGGGAATAGGTTTCAATGTCTTTTTGGAGCGTCCGTTTTCTTTAATTAATTCTATCCTCCAACCCCATTCTGTGTCAGGAAGTTTATTTCCTAACCATTTCTGTACTTGCAAAAATACTCTGAGCGAATGTTCATTACACGTTTTAGAAGTTGGAGGTAGTTTGGCCAGGTCAAAGTTAGATCTTATTGAACTTTTCTTTGTCAAAGACAAAAATCTGTGGTATCGGGCTTCATTCAAATTTGAGTATTTTCCCAAACCATACAAAGCCAAAACTAATTTTTCACCTGTAGACAATATTTCTCCTTTAGATTTTGAAATATCCAAAAACACGCTGGCCCAGTTTTGAAATTCCGGTGATTTGAGCATATCTATTACTTTTAATTTGCCCATACCATAAAAACACGACCGTGTCACATCCTGTAAACGCATAACAGAACAAAAGTAGTTGTCGGCAATCTCCAAACTTTTCAATGTTTCGATCCTGAAGTACCGTGTGTTCGGAGTCACACCACCTTTCTCTTTAAAGAAGTAAACAGAAATACTTTCTTTCTCAGGAGACAAAGCAGTAAGTAAGACTACCAGGTCAGTATCAGATCCTACAACAATAACTTTTGAAGCAGTTTTCAACTGTTGAATGACCGTCATTACAATGTCAACATCTGCGTCTTCCTCTGCTGTAATTACAGTCAATCCCCGTTTCACGAGTTCAGACCCCAGAGCCAACGATAATCTCTTCTTATTGTTTCTATTACCTAAGAACTCGTATTTTCCCGTGGCACAGACTATGTTTTGACCAAAAAAAAAAAAAAAGTCTTGTGAAGATTTTTTCGCCGCTCTCCTGTTTTGTTCTTCATTTTTCGTGGTAGGCTCACTAGGGTAACCATCAAAAACAACGATAGATTTTTGACCATATTTATTAAGAACATGTGTACAATAGTTCTCTAAGACAGCTCCAAAGGTACAATTTTTTGGCCATGGCAGATGGTGAAGAAGAAACCCTCCGTCTACAATATATGTTGCATCCTTTACATCTAGTTCTTCGATGATTCCTTCTTCAAAAACTTTCATCAAGGATGATTTTGTACCTTTTCGAAGAAAAACTTCATCAAACAGAGCTGGTGGGCGTACTGCCAATTCATATTCGAAATACGTCTTTAATTTGCTGGCGCTATCACAGACACACACTATCCGATTAAAAAGCTGTTGAGAATTGATATTGACCTCTTTTGATCTTACTCTGGCTGACTTCTGTGCTGCCTGTGTCTTCACCATATCTTTTCTGTGCAGTTTGAGTTCTTGAAAATTTTTACCTTTAATTTTCTTTATGGTAGACAAACCGACATCGTATGCTTGATCAGAGTTTATTGAATCATCACAAACAAACCCAGTGGCCAAAGAGACCAGTTCACCAAACAACTTGTGTTCTTGTAACCAAGGATTGTGTTCTTGTAACCAAGCTGTAAATTTCTGTAAGTCTGACAAGTCTTTCTTCTTTCTGGATTCTCGTAGTTCAACGTGCTGTTCGCTAAACTGCATTGCTGTTCCGAAAAAATATTCTACAGCCTCATGGACTTTGAGAAAGAATGGTGTTCCAAGTACCCATTTTGAAAGAGTATTGTCAGTAATGCCACGGCCATGTGTCAGTCCTCCAACATATTTCATGGGTCGTATCAAATCTTGTTCTATGCACATATCAGACCACGTTCCTGACCAGTACTTGCCTTTCCGCCTAATAGTGAAGAATCCTTTCTCCTTAAAAAGAACTAGTTTCTTGATTTGTGAGTTTGGATTCAAGTTTGCACATCTCTTGTGCATACAAGTGGGCGGATTTAGCATAGGGGATATGTCCGGCAGCATGAAAATATGGGAGCATTTGAATTGTTGTATTCAGATGTAAATCCCAGTTTCCTGATCTTTCTGCAAAGATAAACAGCATTATAAGGTCAATGCACCTAAGGAGATTAACCCACAGCTTGACTGTTCTGCTTAAAGTTCTAATTTCCTGCAAGAAATCGTTAAATTTGCTCAAAGTTTTTTAACAGCTGGTTCTTCTAGAACATCTTGTTCATTAAAACCCTTTTCAAGAAGATCTTTAGAAATATTTTCCAAATATGCAAGAGAGCCATTTATTTCAGGAAAACTGTTCTTCATTACTTTAACAATCGCACAAACAGTAAGGGGTTTTTATTTATATATATAAAATAAGAAATTTTCCTCTTCTGGGGGGGGGGCGATTGCCCCTCCCCCTGGATCCGCCCCTGGTTCACAGTCAGTTTACCGTAAACTGTAGCCCATAGGTCTTCCAAACCACTCCCCTCCATTATCTTTCCAATAGCACCCATAAAGGATATTAATGGATGGAATCCTCCTAGCCTCAGAATAACTTTTGACACTTCACTGTTGGGATTTCCTGACACTACAATTTCAGCCCCCTTTAAAAACAATGGTTGATCGAACGTAACAATACAGGCACGGCGTTGCTTCTGACATTGTTCTGCAGCATAACTGAGAGCAGAGAAAATTGTTGATGGATTGCTAGGATCCATGTTTATAAAGTGAATTCCTAATATATATGTATCCTCACAATCTTCTCTTCTACTCATTACGGAGGTCATGAATCCATTCCACCCAGGCTGCATATCTGCGCCTGCAATCCACAAAACATTCATTGGAAATATGGGGTGTACCGTTCGACATTCAATTCCTCTGGTAACTTTCAAGTCATTAAAATCTTCCACAAAAATATTGGAGATCCCACTACGGTGACTTTTTTGGCATACGAAAGAATACGAAAAGTTTCAGGATTAAATGTTCCCAACGGAGTTCACTTCACCTCCACTTCTGTTTTAACACATTTACTTGGTGTTATGCATTTTATCCCTCCCATCGCGTGGAATGTGTTTAATCCGTCTAGTGTTCGTACGTTAACATCTGCATTGTCAAATACGTATTGGATGAGTCCTTCATCATTTACCTTAGGCGATCCAGCATTTATGAGAGACTTCATGTATACAGATACTTCATTGTATGAGATGCAAACACCCATTGATGCCAGAAGATCAATAAGATGTTTTGATCCATATAACCTATGCAGTGTTAATCCCAAACCTGTTTGAATGGGAGATAAAAACGATCTTGGTCTCACAGCAGAAATTATTGAGTGATTTATTACCGCACATTTTCGTTCATTTTTCTTCGTATCTGGAGCTCCTTTCTTTTCTGTTACTCTATTAGTAAAACATTTAAGAGTCTCTGGAACAAGATTTTCCCCTCCACTTCTGATCTTATCAACACTTGGATATTTCTGAAAATCGTACATTTTCTGTATATCCTCTCTAATAATGTCTGCAGCTACTAACACTATTCTCATACGCTCTGTAGCAGGATCTGTGTCTCTATCTCGGTACCACTGATCAATCAGTTTGGTAGCGTTATCAGATAAACACAGAACATTTTGTTGTCCTTTTATATTTGACATGAATAAACGATTCTTAAAATGTTCCGTAAGAAGGTTCTTCAAGTGTTTATCTGTACGTTTCCTGGAGACCGGAAAATTCCGTTAAAAGGTTCTGTAGTTCCTTTATTGTGTACTGGCATTCGTCACTATTCTCTATATGTTCACACAATCTAGAAAATGCTTCGTTCAACTCTGATTTTGGCCTACCAAACGACCCGTGATCATGTTTGGTAGTTCTAGAAAAATCTCTGTAACAGTATTTGTGATACCTTGCTTCAGGAGCTACAAGGTCGCTAACACTGAGAAGCCTGGCCTTTACTTTCTGTTCCCAGGTATCGTTTCTTTCTTCACACTTTTTCAGCATGTTTTCTCTTCTTTCAATTGTCGTTACAATGTGAATAGGTTTCCTTCGGTTTGAAGGTGCCTTTGTGTCAATTTCTGCTGGTTTTGCACAAAGAAAACAATCTTTTCTAAAGTTAAATTTCACTTCCGAACTCCTCAAAACCGAAGATGCCATTGAAGATGGATTACTTTTGCATTTATCTGATTTTCTAATAGCAGCGTTAATATTCGAAGGTCGAGTATAATTTTGCCTGCATCTTTTATGAACTGTAATATTTTGTTTTCCTTCCAACTTTTCATGAAGCCCATCGTTGAGCTTTAAGCTACTTTCAATAATCGTTTTCAGCCCCTTTTCAACTATTACGGTATCTCCTTCCAATTCATCCCCACAAATAATACATGAGAAACTTGAACTGGCCATTGTTATCAAACAATTAGTATTTCACAGAGACGCTGAACACAACAACCTAGCTCACCAGTTGTTATGACTCAACTGACTCGTTTGTTCTTCACGAAGTCTGATAAAGATTGAGTGGAAGGGGGCAGTGTTGCCAACAACGTGAACAATAATGTCGCTACACATACAGCCTACATAGTCTAAACATACTGCAAAAGTCAAGAGAAACATTAATTTTAATAAAGTAATGCTCATTTAGTCATTTAACCACATTAAAACTACATTTTTTAAAAATATTTTCTTATTAATACCAAAATCATGTGACACAACTACAAAGCTTTTTTGATGGATGACGCTCATTTTTAACTTTAGAATGGGATGGGAGTAAGGCGGGAGATCCAGAGGAGAGAAGGGATATCACGAAAATGCTTTTCTAACAATGAAGTGGTTTATTATTTGAAGAAAGAAAGAAAAAAAAAAAGCTTTCTTCTTCTCATTTTTTTTTCTTTCGAAATGAAACATAGTGACTGATATTTGAGGCGAAAATTTGAGCCCGCTCGTCTTCAAACTTACCTCACTACATGACCCCCCCACAATATATACACCGTTGGAAAGATAATTTTATGCTCTTTAAGATTTATTTGAAACAATTTTTCATATCACAACTCACTAACTTAATATAAGAGGAAAAACAAAATGGCGTGGGCGATTTTTTCATTTTTTGCTCTTTAGGTTAAAATTGCCAAGAAACCATTAGATTTATGAAAAACTTTAAGGAATACGAAATTATAGAGCACATTTCACAGATTACGAGAAAAAAAGAAGCATGTCAATATGTCCATTAGTTTTGAAGTTATGGCCTTTTTTCTAAAACGCCTATTTTTTAACTTTGAGGGGGTTTGGGGGGGAAGCTCCAGGGGGAGGGGCGGGGACTTTTGGGAAAATGTTCCTCTCATAGTGGTCTATTACTTGAGAGAAAATCAGCTTTACCCAAATTTTTTCCGAACTTTGATGTTTTTTGACCTTCATTGACTGGGCTATGAATAGAGATGGGCAATTCACGTACAACTAATCTTGTTTCTTAAAATTCTATCGTGAACTATTTGGTGTGCACGGTTAACAATGATGAGGTTAAGAAACTTTTATATAAATTCCTTGCACACTAGAATCAAAGTCTTATTACTATGAAAAATTTATGCAGAAGATTTTTGTGAAGATTTTGTAATTTTGCGTTAATTTAAGTCTACACTGACCTCGAAAGTCAGGGAAATAGAGTCAAGGAGAATGCTTCAAAAAATGCTGTAAGTCCAGGAAAGTCTGTTATATTTTACAGAAGAGTCTGAGAATATTTTTAGCTGCCTACAGAAGATATGAAGAATGCCTCAAAAAAATTAAGACAGAGTCAGGAATTTGATTAAAGGAAAAATAAAATTACGTTTAGAAATAAAGAAGCTTGAGTAGCGCCGGAAGGTGTTAGAATTTCAAACTTAGAAGGAAGAAAAAACAAATTTTAAAAACTTCAAATTCCACAGAAGGAAGAAGAAGTTAGGTTCGTTGTTTAGATAATCGCAGAAATAGGCCAAGGTTCATTGGTTTAGATAATCAAAGAGAGAGGCCAAGATTCGTTGGTTTTGTTAAACAGATAGGCCAAGATTCGTTAGTTTAGATGATCAAAGAGATAGGCCAAATTATGACATATGTTTACTTCTTTATGAGTGTATTCAGAATGCGAGAATTAAAGATATCGTTGTGTATAATTCAGGCACGTAGCCAGGATTTCGTAAAGAGGAAAGGGGGGGGGGGGGTCCGTGACATGAAGTACTGTAGTCATCACACCAGGGGCTCGATTATTCTAAACTATTTTACTGGAACATATATTGGTTCGTTTAGCCAGAATTTCGTAATATGTGTGTGTGGGAGGGGGGAAGGGGGTAACATGAAATACTAAAAGCCCAGGAGCTCCACCAATCGAAACTACTTTACTGGCAACATATTGGTTTGTTAGGACAATAAAATTAGCATATATTAGTAAGTATTTTAATAACAAACTATGAAGAAATCTCGAGTAAAGGAATAAAAAGAAATTGAAAAAGATTTTACAATATTTACGTTCCTTCCTCTGTTCATTCAAATATAACAATTTTCCTTTCATTATGACCTCAACTATAATAAAAAGCACATATTCAATAATGTCTTGCAAACTATTTTACAATATCAACATAACTTTTTTGTTTTCATTATTCCGTCAACTACTGTCTGCTCCAAATGACAGGTTAAAGGAGCAGTAGAAAACTGTTTCTGAAATGACATGTTTGATACTGTAGAGAATCAATGACGAAAAATTATGGTAAAAAATGTCTGCGCTGTTACAGAATGGCACTATGCTTTCGAAAACTTGAAATTTCCCTGACTAGTAGCAGAAATTCTGAAAATTCTGTAACTTTTCTAGAAATTTCAAATTCCCTGACTTTTTCAGGATATCCCGCTCATTCGCCAACATATATTGCAAGTAATACAGTTCTCCTCATAGGAAAGAGTAACCAAATGCTTGCTTTTTTAAAAATTTTTAACGCTGATTCATATTTTTCTTGTTTCTTTTTGTTTCATCCTTCCTTAATTTTTTCATTTCTGGTCTCGAAGGGGGGCGGGGGTCCTGACCCCCTGGACCTCCCCTTGGCTACGTGCCTGTGTTTGGTATTAATATTGTATTGTATTACAAAAACAGGAAGTTTGACGTGGAATAATTATTTTATTTAAAGTAAGCTTATACTGTATTTTTTTAAAATAATAATAATTGTAGAGCGTTGGAAATAGTGGAGACCGATTAAAGAAAATTCAGAGTGTTTCGAAATTAATATCAGGGTCTTAAGGCTTCGTAGTATTTATTACATTTAATGTACAATTATAAATAATGAAAGAGCAATTCAAACAGTTTTTGTTGCAAGTATTCAATGTGAGCACCATTCATCACACACACATCGAGTCGATAGGCTAGAAAGGCCCGTAAACTTTCCGCCTAGGTATGACACAAAACACATTCAAATTTAGAGGAATCTCGTTGCAACTGTACCATTCGTGGGGATTTGTTGACTCTCAGATGCGAACATTATGAGTGTTCATAGCGCCACTTAGATTAAATGTCGATTCATCCAGAAAATCTTCATCGTCATGCAGCAATATTTCATTTGCAAAGTTAGGGGAGCGCGGTGGCTCAGTGGTAGAGTGTTCACCTTCGGTGCTTGGGGTCCCTGGTTCGATCCCAGCTCGCGCCGTGTGGACTTTGTGGTGGACAAACACCGTGCTCGTGTGTTTTCTCGGGGTTCTCCCGTTTCCTCCCACTTTATTCATTCCACCATTTCACTCATCTCTCATAATCACCGTCTCCTTTAGCCTCATCGGCATAACCGTGGGACGTAAAACTTAAAGATTTCATTTCAGTTTTTTCATTTGCAAAGTTGACACGTAAACCGTAGTCTGTAGGCTTTAGACCTTGTAGCAACTGCAAACGATAAGTATAGAAAGCGCGTCCAGTCGATAGCCAGTCGGGAGACTTTGAATTTAGCACAAAGAAGTCGTCATAAAGTTTGTGGTCCCTTTGAAAGAAGAAAAAGCTAAACGTTGCCATACGTAGTACCTTCCTTTCCCTCGCCCCCTTTTCTCTCTCCCTCTCTTTCCCTCCAGTGTGTGTATTCAAGTCGAGAGCGTATCTATCTCAAACTGTTTTCCTTTTAACAGAAAGAATGAAAGAAAAAAGATCATTGACAAAAATTTGGCAACAGTTTGGGTTCAGTTTATTGCCCGTCAGTCAGTTTTCAAGGGAGAGGAAAACCAAACAGGACAGTATGAAAAGAAACCGCACACAAGGATGGCTTCCCTTTGTGAGCAAGTGGCTACCTATAAAGTGAGGCTATTATACATAGTTGTAAGTGTCTCCTTAAAATTCTTCATTCACCGTAACTACAAATTCAGTCTTTGCAAAATTAAAACACAAAATGCAGTAGACAGAGGAAACAGTGTATGCGCATGCGCGCGTACAAAACTTTCATTCGATGTATTATTTATAATTGTAAGTTAATTGTAATAATTACTATAAAACCTTAAAACCCTGAAATTCGTTTTGAAACTCCATGTTCACCGTGTCGTGGGTCGAGGGAAATTTGCTTAGTCATGGAAATTCACGGAAATTAGTACCATTCAGTGTAAACCCTGTAATTTATGGAAATTACTATATATCGTAAACATTTGAAGGGTGCGAAGGAAAAAACAAGGAATGTCCATGTATGTGCTTTTTCGGGTCCTTTGTCCTATCTGTTGGTGACTCTTGGCACTATTTGACTATCTATGCCATGCATGCGTAGATGTAGAAATGTTCATGTAAAAAGTGGCAAAAGATTTCATAATCCTATTCTTTGTACGCGGTTTTCAATATTAAAACGCCGTTATCTCGAAAATGCAGTTTTGTGACATTCCTTGTTTTTTCCCCTTACCCTTCATTTATGTTTTGAACAATTTCACGGCAAGAAGTAAAGAAGGGTATAATCATCGAAGTTTAACGTATAGTTAACGTTTAACGTAGATTTGAGATGGTAAGAGCGCCTTCACAAAGTGCTCGTTAAAGGTGAGCAAAATTTCTACCACATAAGTTTCCATCAAAGTTTTCCGTAATAAAATTTTTGAAAAAAAGAGGATTCTAGTGCGAGGAATTTACATTATCACATTAATAAATTGATTGACCTCACCATTGTTTTCCGTGCGGACGAAGTTGTTGTAAGATGAAACTTATGAGTAGCACATAAATTTCCAAAATCAGTTGAAGAAGGTATCAAGGAGCACCGAAACAGTAGAGATTATGCAAATAATAGAGGTTGTTCAATGTTCAAAAGCAGAAATGTTGCAGAAAGTGAGTTTTATTATGTTAACTAAACAAACACAAAGGCTTACTGCGGTAGAAGCAAAAAACCACCATTGGATCTTTCGTGTGCTAAGCGAACCCAGTTAGAAATACTTGTACCTTTTTATCTTAGAGTTCATAGTTTTTCTCCTACATGAGCCTAAAACCAACCAAACCTTGATCCATTCCTAGCTATAGGGCAGGAAGAAGATGGTAGCACAAGCTTACCGAAATTATCCAATGTAAGAGCTATTACACCGTCCCAATAAACTAATAATAATAATAATAATAATAATAATAATAATAATAATAATAATAATAATAATAATAATAATAATAATAATAATAATAATAATAATAATAAAATGAGAGTTCGCAAGACAAAGCGCAGCTGTCTGGAAGTTATATACGCTTGACTAAAAGAAATTTAAAAGCATGGGTCAAGGAATATCTCAGAGACGCTACAGGAGAACGTCCGGTTTCAGGTCTTTCGAAGCATTTAAACGGAACAACATAACATAATGCTGTAGACTCAAGAATTTTATTTGGTGTCAAGAATGAAATAGAAAGACTTGTGTGTAAAAAAATTTTTATTTGTCTTAAAACTGAACACAGATAAGGTTGATTAAAGAAGGAATGGACGACAGTATTTAAAATTTACATCCAGTTTTGGCACAGCAACTAAAACATTAACTCTAGCTGGCTGTCTTTCCTGCGTGAACAAAAGAACATTCAACTTGAACCTGCCAGTACACAGCGTGCTGCATTATCATTTGTTATGTGACCGGCAGCAATTTACAAGGTGTTTCTCTACTACTGCACTGTTTACCCCGGCGAGTCGTTCCTTTACATTTCCTTGATGGTTGTATTAATGATTTCATGGTCAAGGGTCCAGGGTAGAGCAGAAAGCTTGGAAATGCAAGAAATTTTCAGAAATCAGAATTTCTAGTTGAATGAGATGATGGTTAAAGTTCTGAACGTGTAAGCATAATAAATAATAAACGTTTTTACTTCACAGTCCTGATATTCTCAATTTCGATTTCTATGTCTATCCAATTTAATAGAGGCTTTTCCGGAGTTTCCCTCAGTCCCATGCGGCGAATACCAGAATGGTACACTTAAATATAACCTCTACCATCTACCTTCTCACTGTTCATGTTCCTAGTGCATTCTTGGCTTCGTCTGGAACTTCCTTAAATTATTTTTTAAAAAAATAAAATAATTTGTGCAGGTTTTCATGACAGTTACTCTTATTATGCGTACATTTACTGTTACTATTTTATAATTACGGTATTTTTTTTTCCTTTATAATCGAAGATGTTCAAAAAGTTTTGTTCAAAATATTTGAGTGTGACTAAGGTAATTTCGAAAATTTATTTTGGTAAATTAACGAGATATTACTTGTATGAATAAATGTAAAACGTGTTTATTTATTAAGTGCGCTTTGTGTGATAAATTGTGTATCATCGATTCATTGAGTGAATGGCGTGCTTAGGATTGTATGTACTAATCATTTTACTTACACTGGCATGGTGTAATTGTTCGTCATAGTCTACAACTTAAGGCTGTTTCTTGGAATCTTGGTCACAGTCAATTAAACGGGGATGAAAAACAAAAGCATTACGATATAGAAAAGGAGTAAATTTGCCGAGAAGAAACTATATTGTCATGACATTTTGAATTCCTAATTGGAGTTTTCAAAGTGAAGTCCATCTGGAGTGTTCCTTAGGCTAAAGGAAACAGATGATTAACGAAAATAAATTATGGTAATTTTTTTTTTTTTTTTTTGTGTGTTCTCCCACGGAAATTGAACCCGGGACCACGTGATCCAAAGCATACGCGCTAACCAGTAGACAAGCGGGGAAAGGTACCAGCTACAGGAATTTACAGTGAATATGTTCAATTGACAGGGTGTCTATCGGTCACGAAAGTCATGAAATAGTCACGAATTCAGAAAACGGTCATGAAAGTCAAGAAATTTAGCCTTTGGGTCACGATTTTTTATTTATCTGTGCAAATATAAGTATAGACTGGAAAATTTTGTTCTATAAAACGTCAAAATTCACCACAAATAATGTTTATGGTCGGCTTTAGACTCCACCAAATCGCAAGCAAAGCACTCTTCTGTCGCGTGCATGAAAATTCGGCCCAATTTGCACCAAAATTCGCTTTTGAAAATGTTACTAAATTTTATGGTTTGGGAAAGAAAAGGTCACGAAAAAGTCACGAAATTTCATTTTGGAATTTTAGTAGACACCCTGATTGAGATCTTCAATTTGTAAATAGACCTCTCACATCCTGGCCAGCTTTTGAATACAAAGCTGGGTAGCGTAGCCATCTTTAGTGTGAATAAACCGGAGTGGAGGTTCATGTTTCTCGGATTTTAAGGTTAAATTGTAAGGTCTATCTTAATCTTCTAAAAAGGTAAATTAAACTTTTTTTTTTTTTTTTTTTTTTTTTTTTTTTTAAAGTAGTTAGAACGAAGTGTGTAAAATAAGATCGCTCTTATATACCATTTATATTTATATTTTATTTTCTGTTACAGTTTTGCTGAAGAGTATTCATTGTTTGGGAAAATCGGGTGACAACAGCTTCTCAACAATTCAAAAGCTTTCTGATCTAAGCCTGAAAGGTGGAAATAAAGAAGTCCAAGAACACCCAGCGTTTGGATTCAAAGGGAATCTTATTCGTCTCATTGGAAACCTTGCTTACAAACACGAGGAAAATCAAGACCAGGTGCGTATATTACATAATTCATTTTAGTATTGTGTATATTATTAATATTTTCAGATCTTAATTGAGTTTTATTAAGTAGTTGTAGTGTCATTTCACTTACTTGTACTTTATATTCTTGATAAAATATTCACTTTAAAGAAAAAAAAAAAAATAGTCCTCAGAATTTTCAGATAGTTGAAAAAGCATTCAGAGTAGCCAAGTTATTGGAAAAGCATTCCCACATTCAAAGTATTCAGAATATCCAGATTATTGGAAAAGCATTCCCACATTCAAATTATTCAGAGTGCCCAGGTTACTGGAAAATCATTCCCACATTCAAAGTATTCAGGGATTCAATTCATTAAAAATCATTCACATAAACAAAGTACAATATTCACACAACCAGTTGATTGAGAAATATTCACACAATGGAAGCATTGCGGGTAGCAATTTTTTTATTTTTTTTTTTTAAATAATCATCACAAGTACACAGTATACAGTCAGTCAAGTTATTGATAAATATTTACACACTTCATTTTATTTAATTTTTTGTTTGTACTTAAATACTTTGTGGTAGGGCTTGGGGTCCAAAATGTTTTTGGATTGAATGTGTAACATGGGTTGTAAGTGTTTTCAAATACAAAATTTCGTAAACTTTTTTTTTTTAATTTATTTATTTATTTATTTATTTATTTTTTACACATTTAAATTTTCACACATAAATAAATGGTTTGAATGCAAGCGTTTAGTTAATAAAATATTTTTGTATGGAAAATTGGAGTGCTGCCTGAAGAAACTTCTTTCAATTTTCGGACTAAGTTTGCAAATAGTGGCGGATTAGCTATGGAAAATCTTTTATCTCCTTTCTTGGCAAATTCAGTTCTTAATCATTTCGAAACCGAAATTTTAAAATCTTCGGAATTACAATACGCAAAATGCTACTGTTGTGTGGATGAGACGTTATTTTTATAAAAGGAAAATACTGAGCTACAAGTTCTGTATAATCGTCTGAACTTCATACACTTCAAAGAAGAAGAAGCCATTCTAGGTAAACATGAAAGACCATAGAGGCAGCCAAAAGTGAGAAAAACTGGAGAGGAAACTAAGGATGTAAGTAACAGAAGGAAATACCTCATTACTGCAGTGTTTCATAGGAAACAACAGAAAATAAGTTAGTCAATTGTTTTTTCCAGATTCCTTTTTCCTTCACCCGTGGTAATAAAAGTCATAAAATTAATTGGGATAAATTTGTAGCATTTTCTCAACGGAAACATGTAGTAAGTGCTATACTTCATTTGAGATATATTTTCGTTCTCATCTTTGATATATTTGCTTACTCGAAGTAATTCACTAGTGTAAATTGAAAAGTGTTCTGTGGAATCAAAGGAAGCGTTACCAGATAGGTTTTACTGTGCTGATGTTTTCGATTCAAGTGATTCTTTGTGACAAAAAATAGACGGAAACAGAATGTAATCAAGTTGTCGTCTGTAGTTCAGATATTTATTTATTTATTTATAAAGTTAGTTTGAAGATTGTTATAAACCAGGACTTTCGTCGTAAGTCGCAAATTTTAAGGAGCGGTTATCGTGCTTCCAAGTGACCTTAGTTAACATTAGTCAAAACGTTGGAAGTGTCCACAAAGTCTTCGCACGTTATTATAACAAACTTGTATGTATATATATTATTTTACCTTAATTACAAAACTTAATATACGTAACGTTTGTGGCATTAGCGTATTTAGACGAAATTTCAGTTCCAGCTGTGTGCGCTACAATATATCTTGTACTAATGGTCGAAATTCGAAATGGCATCTACAATTTCAAGTCGTTGATGTTCCGTACCATTGATGAAGGTTATCCTCCTTATATCCCCCCAAAAAAGTCCATATGTGTAACGTCTGGAGAATGTGGTGACCATGCAGTTGAACCATTCCGTTCAGTGTGTTGTCAGTTGTCACTAGAGATGCAAGGGCTCGGAAAAAAACCGGCTTTTTTGGAAAAAAACTCTGTTTTTTCTGCTTTGCATTTTTGCTTCGGAAATTTTGGGCTTTTTTCAAAATACTGCTTTAAATTGATAAAACAGACTTTGTATCGCTTCTCTATAACACAAAAAATCATTTAATTAGTGGTTGATGCTGATAATAATATAAAACACCGAAAATAAACTATGAATTTCGAAAAAATATTTCAAACAATTTTTCTTCAACATATTTACATTATGAATTCCACAGGATTAACCAATGTATATAATAAGAATTTTTTAACCTCCTATATACAAAAGTAAGCAGAATTGGCAAGAACCGTGGTTGTTTTTGAAAATGCCAAAAACCCGTTTTTTGGGGGATGTTTAAACCAGGCTTTTTTGGTTTAAACTATGCTTTTTTGACTTAGATTTTTTGCTTTATGTATTTATATTACATATTCACAGAAATAGCCTAAGTTTGTTTCGCCTTGATGTTATTATGCAACAGCGGGGTTATGCCGGAAGAACTCCCGTAAGCTTAAAGAAGTGCGGTCAGTAAATTTCTTAAGTTGAGAATCTCCCGCCCTAGCCACTCGGAAAATCCCGTCATTACTTGAAATGTAAGACAATAACGGGAAAATCCTGTTATTGCTTTGCATGTAAAATTTAAAGGTCAACGTACCATAATCAGTACGCTAAAACTGAGGTATTAAATTACAAATTTAGTACCGGTACGTAGATATCATTGAAAGTCCAATCCAAGCTAATGTTGGAAGCTACGTAGGCAATCGGTAAATTTTGCCAATTTCTATCAATATATTTAAGCAATATTGGCTTCTTTATAAAACAACACGCATTTAGGCATGTAGAAATATACAATTTGGTTTGTTTCGTATATTTAGGCTTAACATCCTTACGAAATACCGAGGTTATCAAGGAGAAGACTTTCGCTTAAACTGACATCCGAACCGCTACTTGGGTTACGCATAAAAGAAGGATTGTGGTTCGACCGAGAATTGAACATGGGACACCTTGATTAAAAGGTGAAAGGGAAATAAAACTATTGCAGGTGGTTTGATATCTGGAAACGTTACCATGAAGTTCACACGATTCGCATTTTTCATTCTTTTTATTTTTGTGGTTTAAACCAGTTATTAAAAAAAAAAGTTGGTGTAAATCAGCCAACCCTAAAAGTAAACACTTCTTTTTAAAGAATACACAAATAACTAGCAAAATAGTATGTAGTATTTTTACTTTAAAATATTCCATACCCTCTTTTTGAAACAAAATAAAATTAAAATAAAACATAAGAGAAATACTTAGATTTATATGATACACTTAAAGACTGCACATCTAGAGCTTTTGGTTCTGTATATTCTTGAAATTCTACAGTTAAGTTTTATAGAACCACCATCACAGTTTACCCAATCCTCAAGTTTTCTGAACTTTTAACAAGAGGGATTCAACATATCATTACGGAACTCCCCCCCCCCCAAAAAAAAAAAAAAAAAAAAAAAAGACTACGGAATATATTTAAGTTAAGCTAAATACAACTGCACTACAAACATGACTGAGTGGTTAGCTTTTGCGCTTCTATCGGGAAGTCCGGGATTCAACCAGCATTCGACCATTCTGTCAAAGCTTTTCTTCATTCCATCTGTGAATGTAGAAATAGTGCGTGTACTGTGAGTTGGGCGACTTCCTTTTTTATTGTTTTTAAATCGTTATTATTACTAATTACCACCAGTGACGGTTTTGCGAAGGTTAGGGGGGCGGTCTTTCGGACTGAAGCCCGTTCCCCAAAGTTACGGAATGTCTGCAACAAACGAAATATCTATTATTTATGCCTTTACTCATAAACTTTAAGCTCCCGTCAAATAAAAATTACGAATGTTTTAAAAAACTAAACATTAGTAAGAAACCCTTCCCAAAATACTTTTCTAAATCCGCCACTGATTCTCAGTATAAAATGATTTTTAAAGTTGTATCCGGAAGATTATTGCTAAACATATAAACGAAACGAAATATTAGTTATGCCTGTACTCATAAACTTCAAGCACTTCCCAAATAAAATTAGGACTTTTTAGGAAACGAAACAATCAGAAAAAACCCTCCTAAAGTACTTTTCTAAATCCGCTTCTGATTATTTGTATAAATTGGTATTCAAAATTGTGTCCGGAAAATTATTGCTAAATCACTTCACAGCTACAGTATAACAGAAATGTGGAAGTACGGTTTGACATATATTGAAAAACGTACGCTTTGACGGATAAATAGAAAAACGGGCAAGTTTAACTTTTGCGCTAGAAGCTAGAGTACTAAAAGCTCTTAGAAATGAAACACGGATGACAAACTAGAGAAGAAAAAAGATGTCGATAACTCAAAAGTTAAAATAAAGTTAAATAGCCTCTAAAATTACCCTCAAATACTACATTCTTCATGTTAGCTTTAATTCGTAAAACATGTGCTCCATCCATCTTGATGGTGAATTTCAGAGCGAAATATCACATTCAGGTCATGGAATTCTTATCTAACTATAGAATATACTATAAGAAAGCTATTTAAATAGAAAAATCATGAAGTTGAAAAAAGCCAAAATTTCCAAAATTCTCGTTTTTTTTCCCAAAAAAGCCGGCTTTTTATGTGAAAAAACCATCGATTCAAAAAAGCCGGCTTTTTTGCATCTCTAGTTGTCACTGTATCCTTATTAAAGACAATCGGTCCGAGACCTCTGTTATGCATACTACCACGCCACACCTTTACTTTAAGACTGTCTCTCTCAAGCTCCATAAACGCATGAGGATTTTCAGATTTCTAAATCCTGACATTATGTTTGTTTACCTACTCAGTGGCATGAAAAGTTCCCTCAATCGGAAAAGGTACATGTGTGAGAAACTCGGGATCATCAGTTGGATCATTATCTATCCACCGTCGTTACTTTGATTGTTTTTAAATATATATATGAATCATCGTGCGACACAAGACCTAGTCATAGCTACACTTTAATGACATAGGGCCAAATGTCTACCTAGGTATATAGTACCTTGAGTTTCGTACTTAGAGGCACTTGTAGTTTTCTGACAGCTGAACGAATTGACTTTTTTGGGGTTCGTGAAAATCACGAAGACGTTCGATATATTCATTTGATATTCGTGGGCGGCTATTATGATCTTGATTCGACACGAATCTGGTTCCCATGAGTTTCTGATGCCATTGCCTGATAGTAGATTAAAATGATGGGTATTTTCTGTACGTAGGCCAGAAATGTTGTTACGTGTGTGTTTCAATGAACTAACCGATACACAGCGCTTTCTTCTGTGGAAACCACATTTTCATGTAACACAACCTACAACGTTAATAGGGCACTTGAACCAAATCAACGGTAATATTAGTCGAAACTTACTTGTTAAATATTTAGGATTTACCATGCAACAAATATTCTGAGCTTACAGGTACGGGGTATTCTTAATAAATGTTCCAAGTGGTATAGAGCTTCATGGACCTCATCCTGTATTTTTACCTAAAATAAAATTTAACGGAGACAGATTTTAGAATAGCGAGGTATATGATTACAAAATTATGTTTAAATCGTTTTAAAGTTCCCTATTTACATGTAGGTGAAATCTTATTCGAGTGCTCATAAGAAAGGCTTCTAAAAGACAGACAACATAATCTTTTATTTATTTATTTATTATTTTTTGATAGAATCTTATGTACTGATTAAATTATAGGCTACTGCTGATTTCAAATTAGTTCATTTAACTAGTTAGTTTCTTTGGCTAGTGGTTATGTGCAAAGTCTACGATAATAAATACTATACTACTTAGTGACTTAATTTTGTTTTATTTTAAATTCCCCGACTCATATGTATTTATTTATGTTATACAGTACTTAATTGGGCATTTTGTTGAAAGGATGCTCCTGTGCGACCGAGTAGTTAGCAATCTTGGCTTTAATACGCGGGTTTGAGTCGTATTCTAGACATAATTCCGGTGTTTACACAACATCAAGAAGGAATTTTCTGAAGTGGCAAGTTAAGATTTTACAACTGTAACAATGATAGAAATCGATGTGCAGACTGCGCACCTTCAACGAAAAGGTGATAAATAAGGAAAAGAATGAGAACTCTTCTGAGTATAAGGGTGTATGAAAAGTCCTGTATGAATAAAGATACGACAGATGGAAAAAGAGGAAAGCTGTTCGAAATAAATGGTTTTCAATCTGAAATGGTGGAATTTTTTTTTCAGTTGCACGTGCTGTCTATGCTTCACGCTGGTAAGGCATCTTATTATGTTTAATGAAAAAGCAACGTTGCCAGTTCAGAAGACTGTTTCCTGAAGCTCTCATCGTAGCAATAATATAGCATTGTTGGGAAACAATTTCAGGGTGTTCCAGGTACCCCCACGTAACAATGTTCACGTTCCCCGTGTCATTTTTACGTGCCCCTACATTCCGTTGGAGCAGCTTGCTGCACTGGAAACGTTGCTTTTTCATTTAACATAGAGCGTCGTACCAGTGTGGAGCATAACCGGCTGGTGGCGACTGGAAAAATTCCACCATTTTTGGTTGAAAATACTTATTTTCAGCAATCTTCCTGTCTTTCAATTTTCCCGTATCTTTACTTATAATGGAGTTGGCCTATGGCCCTGGACTTTTGATACACCCGGTATTTACTTTTGGTTTTAACATTTATATGTAACAATAAATTTTTATATCCGAAACTACCGGAAATTTTAATTTCCATAAATCTTTTCTGTAATTCATGGATAGTGTTTGGTACTGTGTTTGATACTAATTAACTTAAGATTTATATTCTCTAAAACAGTGATCACCAAACCATTTTCGGTAGATCGCGTTAACGCTTCGCTTGGCTAACCTTGATTCCTTCACAAAGTTTACGCTAACGACAAGGGGCTTTGACGACAACTGCTTGTTTCTCCGAGGCCGCGGTGGCTCACTGGTAGAGCGTTCAGCTGTGGTGCGTGGGGTCTCGGGTTCGATCCCAGCTCCTGCCAAATGAACTTTGTGGTGGACAATCACCGTGTGCGTGGGTTTTCTCGGGGTTCTCCCGTTTCTTTCCACTTTCTTCATTCCATTATTTCATTCTTATAATCACCGTCTCCTTTGGCCTAGCCGGCATAACGTGGGACGAAAAACTTAAGGTTTTTTTTTTTTTTTTTTTTTTTTTTTTTTTTTTTTTTTGCTCGTTTCTCCAGCGTAGCTACCATTGTCAGCCTCTTCTCACAGTTGAATGTATACTCGTGAGATTGTGTACGTTGTTTTTCATGTGTATATTAACACATGTGCTAACTTGGATAGTTTGATTTCATATTTACTAGAAATGTAAGTTTATAGGTAATAAAAAAGTAAGTTTTTTTTTTTTTGTTTGTTTTTAAATGGTAGTTCTTTTAGTTGGTAGCTCACACTAGAATTTAAAAACGATACGTTAGCTCAGAAGCTTCATAGGCTTGGCGACTACTGGTCTAAAACAGTGGTTCTCAAACTTGTTGTTACTGTGACCCACATTAGATAATAAAAAGTGTTTTGCGGCCCACCTACTTTTATTCAAATAACATTGACATTCTACGTAATGGTGGTGTATTTCAAAGCAATTACATTTTGCAAGTCCTATCTCTAATTCGAGTTCGTTCAATAACAGTCCGTATGTGTGATTACCATGAAATTTATTTGGGGGATGTTGTGAACATCCCGAGCGACCACGAATGTTACGAAGTAAAGCTCGATGCTTAAAATTTCAATAAATCAAAATTTAGTTGGTTTCTTTAATATCTACCGTAAATATCTAACTTTGAAACTAAATTGTAATGTGAATTTATGAATATAGTGGCCCTGTCGGTACAAGAGTATCAGTCGATGACGATCGGGCAAGTGTAATGTAAACTTCTTTCTCAGTAACTGATCATATGAAATTGTACGCATACTCAAGAGTGTTAAAATGTTTCCATAAAAAGATAACACAGAGCTAACACTATTTTTGACGCAATGTCCTACTCCGTGATAGATTTTGAGTCACCAACTCTCTTTCCATCCTAACCCAGCATCTCTACTGACTGTTCAACAAGGTTCTACTAACTGTGAGTAACCACTTAATCTTTACCTCATTAACAAACACTTCAAATTTTCATTTTATGAATAGTATTTTACAACATTTGTTTCTGCATCAAAAAAGCTTAAAGGAAAAACTCGCGACCCACCAAAAAAACGTCCCGGGATCCACCAATGGGTCGCAACCCACACTTTGAGAAACACTGCTGTAAAAGTTAAACAGAGCGTGAAAACTATCTGATATAATAATATGCAAAGTAAGTTGGTTTTAATTGTGTTTCATTTTAATCAAAATGTATAGAATACTAGCTATGACATATTACCTACAACAACAACACCACAAATTAAAATTTATATGAATTCTCTTTTTTGTGGTGACAAGGGAGGAGACACAATTTAAAAGATGATACCTAATTAAGGTTTCGACGTACCGTTATTATCATGCAAAATTGATGAAGAAATAGTATGGAGCTTAAGAGAAAGTATCAATAGTGTTGTAAGGATATTTATAAAGTCGATTAAATAAGAGTAAAATTTAAAAAAATAAATAATCTTGCTAATCGGAAATCACGCATTTGGGCTCCTTAGACAACCCTGTAGCTTTTTTCTCCCTTAGTCACGTCATTACTTCGAATTGTTCCGCTAACCAAGTGCGAAACTCTAATAATAAGAGATTAAACTCAAGAGATTAAACTTTCTGTAAAAATGAACACAACTATAATATAATATCTCTTCTTAATCATGTGTATTGTTGCTTGTACGAGTAATTAAAGATACTATTTTCTTCTGTCTCCTCATAGTCGGTTCCCAAGCCAAAAACTGTATGTGACAATGTGTTGAGACGCTTGTGAATTGCTCTATAAAATTTAGTTTACTTGATGATAATAACGTACAAAAGGGATGTCTACATCCTTCGAAACCATTTTTTCTAGTTTGCTTGTAAGTATGTGTAGGTTAATTAGAATGAGTATCTCGCTCTAAACAAATTTCTGTTCATTCAAGGATAGTCTCCAAAATATATTTGTGATATTTCAATAACACTTAAAGTCTGTTTATATGCAACTCTGAACGATGGATGGTCCGCAACTCTGAACGATGGATGGCCCTATTTCGGACGAGTCATTTCACTGTTATCAACGAAGAACGTCTTGGAAACCCTCTGGAGATCATATGCTGGGAAAATGTGGGTACTGGTCATAAAAGGATTTTGTAAAACTGGCGTATATAAGTAAAATGTATTACAGAAACACAGAAAATATTGTGGGAGCTGTAGGTAATATCCTGAGTAGTGTGTGCTGAACACGAGGACGTTTTCAGTCAGTTGAGTCACCAAGTGTTTCGTTGTTGAGGAGAAACATAAACGTGTGATCACTTCTTGTGTCATGCTTCGTTTTGAGTTCTTTAAAGAGTACTCGCAATGAATGAGCTGTGGCTATTTTGTACGGTTTACAGAGCAAAAGTCAAGCATAAATAGAAATGATGATATTCGTGTTTGGGACAAAGATTGAAATGTATTCCTCTGGTTTATCTAATAAATAGAAAAGGATACTAAATTTATTGCAGCTTACTCTGCATCACTATTGAATAATTGAAGCTGGATCAGATTAAAAACGTCGAAAAAGGTTGTTGAGGGAGCTATTGGATTTTCAAGGCAGTGCTCCTTGCCTTTCAGCATCCATTATAATGCAGATTCTTGCTGATATGAAGTTGGAATATTCGGAATAATAAACACTTCTGACCAGAGTATATACACTTATTTATAAACTAAATTACAGTGTGTCGGTTTCGACAACTTAACATTGTCTTCATCAGACACTAACTGAGATAGATATCTTCAGAGCACAGACATTTATACTAAAAGTGAAAAACAATGAATTCGAGTACTTTCACTTTTAGTATAAATGCCTGCGCTCTGAAGATATCTCTTTCAGTTCGTGTCTGATGAAGACAACGTTAAGTTGTTCAAACCGTTACACTGTAATTTAGTTTTTAATAAATAAGTGTATATACTCTGGTCAGAAGTGTTTATTATTCCATTTAGTGAGTTCCTGAGTCGTGATAGATAAAATTGCTTGGAATATTCATCTTACTTACCAGATTTAGCATTTAGTAACAATAACCTCTCTCCAAATCTTAAAAGGCCCTGAAGAGAACACAGTCTTTTCTGCTCGTAAAGATGTAATAGTAATTGCAAACCAGTGGTTTCAGATCAACAAAACTTTTACCTCGATGTACTGAGGAAGCTGTAGAATGCATTCAGCTTCGGAAGGAATATACAGGGTGAGTCAAAAGTCCTTGGACTCCTGCATAAGTTTGAAAATCGACGGGAAAAGTAAAAAGTGATGATGGGAACAGAGGTTTGATGAGGGGCCGCAACTTTTGGAGTGTATGTCATTCATGGCCGCCATTTTGAAATCCGCCATTTTGGATCAAGTCATTTTTTTTTTTAAATGAGAAGGGGGTGTATGACACATCAAATAACACTAACTTGAGCTCAGGAATTTAGTGGTGTAATTTTTTTTCTATCTTGTACAGTTTAGAAGTTATTAATGTTCAAAAGTGGGAAATTACCTTGATGCTGAATGCTACAACACATGTTCTACGTGTTGTCCATCCCGTGCAATGCACAACTGTAGTCGCTGCAACCACTCTGATTGCACACGGAGGAGAATATGTCCTGAAATTTGGTCACAGGCTTATTGGATGCGTTCCTCCAGGTGCCTCAAATCACGGATTGTCTCAGCATACACTATCTGCTTAAGGTGTCCCCATAGATAAAAATCAAGGGGCGTTAAGTCAGGGGATCTGGGCGAAATGATTCTCGTATCATTTCTTGATGAGGATTTCCACGGCTGTACCTTCTGCTGGAAAGGCACTAAACTCGGTGCATGGAAGCAGGAAGGAACTAATTTGAAGGGGATTAGGACGAAAAAAAAAATAAAAACCTGGTGAATATGTTGGTTTTCCGGGACCATGGTCAGATACTTTTTCGACAGGCCTCGTATTACTCAAACGATTAATAATCATTACGGCTACTCACAGAAGATAGGAAAAAACACTTCAAAGAATCAACGCAAAGATTTAAAGAGAAGAAAAAATACTGTAAAAAGATAATTGTCTTTTGAATGGACCAAATTGCTTTCATCTATCTTCCGCAACCTTTTCTAATAGATTCACCTTCATAATTCGCAAATAATAACAACAATAATAATAAAATAAATAAGAGAAAGCGTTTGGTGGCTTTCCGCAAATTTTACGAAGATTGATATGGAATGAAGCCCTTGGTTTCGGTCGCAGTTCTATCTCGTCTTGGTTCTATGCTCAGCCACACGTGTTTATATTGGACAATATTATATTTATGGATTTTCTCAAGATTCTCCCATTTCCTTGTGTTGAAGCGTTGAACTATTCATGTTTTAAGAGGATAAGATGTATATTTGAAGGAATCCATGATATAGAATAAGGCTGACGAGGTTTTAAAAATAAGAAAACTGGACATTTGGAAAACTGGAATAGTAATTAATAATTAAATCCAATATACATATACTGTACGAAAGCTCTATGTAGGCCTCGATTATGAAGACATAGCCCTACAGTGAGCACGTTTAACCACAGTGATAATACCTGAAAAAAAGAAAGAAGAAGAAGAAAAAAAGAATGAGGTATGGAACAGAAAATGACGAATCTACACGTAGCCTTCGATTTATTGACCCACGGAAAGTTATCGAATATTGAAACTTGGTGTTTACTACGGAGGCATCTATGCGAAAAAATATGAAACTATTTTACAAAATTTCGAAAGCTTTCGAAACGAGGACTTGACTTAGGGGGTTTGAGAACAGCACATAAAAGTTACACTACGTAGCTACGAGCCAAGAAAGGGACATTTTACATGCCGTTAGAATTTTTCTCGGGACACCAAACGACTTTCTGAAAAAAGCGAGAATTTCATTAAAAACAGGACATTTGGTCACTCTAACATACAGTAGAGTATAATGATTGACAAATGACAAAATAGCTAGAATTGATAAAATTATAGCTATGGGTAAATGGAAATCTCACTAATATGGTAATGACTAGAATTAAACTGGCAACACTAAGTTTTGAGTTGGAGTCATATGATATCCAAACAGCAGAATCGCAAAATCGACGAAGTTGAGTTACGACACATTTTTGTTACCATGACAACTTGTTCTGAACTTTACCTCTTTCCAGCTCCTCTTAATGTCCGACATGGAGGTGCTGCTGTCTATGAAATACAAGTCATCATTTAGGTCTAAAGCAGCGCAACAATCAGTGGCGCCAGTGATTAAGTTTTTAACATGGGATTGAGTGATTTTATTAATGAATATTCGATTATAAAAAATGGCTGAAAATCAATAAGGAAAATATCGTGCTTCGAAATTCATAACATTTCACGATTAAAAACCTTTCTTTTAAGAAATTGCGGTGACTCACCGAGTCAGTCGCGTCAATATAAAACCGCCATTGACTCACAGGTACCACAATATACACATTCTTTATTTTCCCTGTTTTCACTATCGTCTAGTCGTAAATTTAAATATTTTATTGTGCGTATAGTTGTCACTAGCAGTCATGTTCTTCTGAGTCCGTCGTCAGAGGTAAATTTGGATGATGACGTTATCTAATTACGTATGACGAAGTCGATATGTATTTGTAAACGTCTTACATTGTACAGTCTGCGACGAAAGTTCTTGCAATTAGATTAAATTAGTTTCGTAAATAACTTTAGAAAGGAAGGATAATTTGGTACAATTTTCAGTAAGTTAAAAAGAATATAATTTTCTGCGCCTTTCAGCCATACCACCGTTATTCCCGAAATAAACTTTACCGAACGGAAAGAACTTTTGTCGGTGACTGTACATATGCAGTGTAAGATACTTTCAATCTTACATTCAGACACATTCGGAAAGAGGTGAGAAATCGCTGTAGTTAATTTAGTTACTGATGCAGAGTTTGTTGATATAATAAATTCCTTGTTTATTATTGTTGACGGGTAATCATATGCTTGTGTGTTGGAGTGGGAAAAGGGTGTCATTGTCTCATTTTGAATTACGCAGTGTCAGACTTCTGTGTCTTGTTGGGCCTCATTTTCTTGTCCCTTTCTTCCCCCCCAATATCAATAATCTAATTTACACACTGCATAGATTGTTTGGAACCGTACAGCTCGTCCTATTAACCAAATTAACGAAATGGCTCGATTTATCCACTGCACGAACCTTGCCATGTTTGTAGTGCGTGATGCAGCCACTAGATGGCAAATAGATGCCGTTCTCTTTACTTTTTCGTTCTCATGTGAATACTGCATTTTTTCTTTCTTTTAGCTGACCATGTGTAAGGAATTAGGTCCAAACTCTCAGGATGCTAGGTATAGCGTAATCGATAAGACATTTACTTACTAACCCTAGAGTAAGAGTTTGATCTCCGGTGAAAACGGGATTTTTTTTTTTTCTCATTCTACCTTCGCTCCAATGAGACTCTGAAGTTTACCCAACTCCTAAATTGGGTACTTGGTTCACTTTTACATTACCACAATGACTCCCGAACAATGAAGGAATGTTCCCGAACCCGGAGGTAGTCAAACCCGGCGACTTGGGGACGACGAAGTATCGACATACATATGAGGAGTAAGTGTGAGACTGCTAATATAATTCTAACAAACACGATTCCCTTTTTTTTCCTCTCTCTCTCTCTCTCTCTCTCTCTTTTCCACTAAATTAATAACTTTCTTTCTCCCTTGTCAGTGACGTAACTAAGGGGGAGGAAACGGTGCTTGTGCCGCAGGCGCCGGATTGAGGGGGGCACAAAACTGGGTGTAAGGCAAGGAAAAGAGTTTTAGCAAACTAAAGATCATAAAAAAATACCTCAGAAACTTAACAGGACAACGACGACTCATCAACCTTAGGATCATATCCATACAGCATAAGTTAGCTTCAAAACTATCTTTTGAGGATATTGTAAAAACCTTTGCAGTCAAAATAACCCGCAAAGTTAAATTTTAGTTCCAGCTTTTTGTGTTTTCATTTAACTTAAATCAATTTAAGAGATTTGCAAAATGTCCAAGTACTATAATACTCGAAACAACAGCTTGACTGTTTGTCATAATTAAATATTCTATTCGTAAGCAAGACTATTGATCCATTCTACACATATGCACATCCCGCTATAATTCCAAGCAATTATTATGATAGGACTACAAGAATATGTCAAGCATGCTATTCTCAGATTATTTAGCAATCAAATATTAATTAGTTTTGTGTTTTATCTTCTACTAAAAATTAAATGATGTACTGCAATATTGAAATCAAGCTTTGCTACTTGAAGAAAAAATTGAATAGGACAATTAGGAGCGTTTTGGTTTGGTTGGTCAGTAGGGGGAAGGGCGCTAAGGCGAGTTCTTGCCCCGGGCGACAGCTAGCATAGTTGTGTCTCTGCTTGTTGTCTGCGTCCGTGTGTGAAACCATTGCACTGAAAGATAATTACAAGATTTAACAGAAAATAAAAAGTCTTTCAGTTTAACGTGCCACGATTATGTCTTTTAGGCTAAGGGAGACGATGATTAAGGCAAGCGAATGATGAGGAAACGGGAATGCTCCGAGAAAACAAGCCAAAGAAATCACCATCGGATGTTCAGTCGTATCGCCCAATTCATTTAACCAGCTGCCTTTGTAAACTCTTAGAACGGATTCTTGTTCGACGACTTCATGATTATATTCAACGTCCCAATCTTTTGGCTATCCATCTGGCTTCCGGCCTCATTTCAGTACCTTGAATCAATTATTCCGCTTTACCATGGTCATTTATAGCCAATATAACTGGGCTTTTCCTTGTTTAGTCACGTTTGATCTCTAGAAAGCATTTGATAAAGCATCCTGGGCTTATGTACAAATTACATCATTATATGTTACCATTTCCTATATACGCTTGATCACTTCATTCTTAACAGGGCGTTTGGCATACATATACATCAACAGCGCTCTTTCTCTTCCAATATTCTTACACTCTGGGGTTCCTGAAGGTTCGTCTTTGTCCCCTTTCTTCTGTTTATTATACTTCCCGATCTCAGATTACCAGCCAACATCCAAATCTATTAGTTTGCTGACGACACAGCTTTTCTCTCAACAGCCCATACTATCTAGCAGATAAATCGACGTATGCAACCTGCTGTTGATAGATTTGTTCACTGGTGTAACATGGAGACTGAGTATTAACTCGGCGAAGACCACTCACTTGTACTTTTGCCACTAGGACGACGCTCCAGAGTGTATAGAAACCCAGCCTAACTACGGCTCCATGTTGAACATACACCAGTTCCTGTTAGTTACTTACTTTGGCATCGTATTTGACAGTAAACTCTCTTGGATCTCACGTCTAAAGAAGGTTGTCACCCAGGCTCAAAACAGATTTAATCTGCTTTAATGGCTAGTTGGTACAAGCTGGGGCTTAAAACCCTCTACGGTATTACATACCTACAAAACAAATGAGAAATGCCTTAACTTACAGTCATACGGCCTAGGTCTCTGTATCTGCTAAATATTATCAAAAATTGTCTGTTATGAAGAGACATGCTTTACAATTAGCATATTGAATCAGGTTACCAAGTCCAACAATCTTATCGATTCTTCTTCTATACAATCTTATCGATTTTCCGTCTTTATTCCCACACTTGGAGCGACTTCGAATCCGCTACCTTCTCGTTTTGAATTACACCATGAAATGCTATAGAATATCATTACGCTATGATAGAGACAACGATGCACCACCACGGTATTCCGACTCTCCGCTGCAACACTATATAATTTTGTATCACCTCCAATTGGATCCTGCCACTAGAGACCCTGATGTCTTCGCCATATATCATCCACAACATCTATCACCTCACATTTATCCATCATATGCACAATAATTAGCAATTAATATGGGCCTCACATGTCTACATCAGTTTCTGAATATTCCCAGGATTACATCTGTCCACAAACAGAACCAATGATGGTGGTGTCTAGTGCATCATTACCATTTCATCGTATCGTCCTTTTCCATTTACATGTTATGGTTTCTACTAGTGGTGGACACAAAACCGGTTTTTCGGTTTATAGAAAAACCGAAACCGGTTTTTCGGTCTATAAAAAACCGAAACCGGTTTTTGACAATTAAAAAACAGTTTTCCACCGAAACCGGTTCGATTTTCTCCAAAACCGGTTGGGTTTTCACCGAAACCGGTTTCGGTTTTCTTTAAAACCGGTTCGGTTTTCCAGCGGATTCGGTTTCGATTTTCTTCAAAACCAGTGTTTTTTTCAAAATTGGTTCTATTTTTGACCAGAATACTGTTTTGTTGTTCTCTGGAAACTGATTCTGTTTCCACAGAAATACCGATAGTTTTATATGTTTTCTAAAAGTTTTCACCGAAACTAGTTTCGGTGAAAAACCGAGCTGGTTTTGGGGAAAATTGAAACCGGTTTCGGTGAAAAACGAACCAGTTTTGGAGAAAACCGAAACCGATTTCGGTGAAAAACCGAACCGGTTTTGTAGAAAACCGAAATGTGTTTTTTTGGATTTCGGTTTTTCTAGAAACTGGTTTTACTCATCCCTAGTTTCTACTTCGTTATTTACATTTTTCTCTTTTCATTAACATGCATATACAGGGTGTTAATGAACTATACCGACAAACTGTAAGAGATGATTCCTCATATCAAAATAAGAGAAAAAGTTCATATCGACCTGTGACGAAAAGTGCATAGTTTCAGGCTGTCCAAAATCGCAAAAAGCCAAATTTCAAGAGGCCCTATTTCGAATTCGAAAAACTGTGGATGGTGGTCCTTATCAGCGTAAAGGAAGACACGCATACGCAATCCAAAAATCCATATCTCATGAATGTTCAATGGGTGTGCAGAGTATTCCCTGCAGGGTGAAATTCCCCGATATGCCATCAACTGAATTTTGAGATATTCTCTGACTTTATAAATGGTCCAAAGTAGATAAACGATAAACTTTGACAACAGTAAACACGGAATTTGGCGGAATGTCGGAAGTGTTGAGGATTGTCAGCAGCACGGTCTCTCTAAGTAGGGAAAACGCACGCTGCGATGTTTTCTTTCGCGCTTACAAGTGGAGAAAACGTGATATATACCGTGACGAAATACATCGCATCACACGTAATTCCGAACACAAAAAAGCACGGAGCTGCCTGTTCCTGACATTTCCGACTTCCCTCAGAAGCACAGTGGCGAAACGTACTATGAGGCTCTGAGGCCGAGCTTACCCTGTTTGCTACCATATATTTTCTTTATCTTTGGTTTCTTGTAAAATAAAGTCAATACTTCAACATTTCGTTTTTTCGGTAACAAAATAGTATGTTGGAAACACTTTGAGACCCTTCCGTCTGAGTCTTACCAGCTCGCTGGACAGGCTTCCAGGGCTATGCTGCTCAGGGAGCGAAGTTATTGTCGCTGGGGATTTCACGCATTGTTGGGAAGGCGCCAAGGCCCGCCTCTTACAACGACTCACCAAAGGTAACCGTTAACCCTGGTTCGGCTAATAATATAAGTATTTCTTTTAGTGGCAATAATCGTTTACACTTTAAAATATCTTCCGTAATTATATTCACTAGTATTATCACCTTTTCTACCGAAATTACAAGTCCATGATAAGTGTTAGATAATTTATTCGTTGATTCTCTTTTAGCGTATATTCACACAAATTGTCTTGCAATCATACATGTTAATTATGTATCTCTAAACAACTACATAGCAACCAACTATACAATAATAATGTATATTTCTTATATCTTAAAAACATTCTTCTTTTGTTATTTTTAAGTAACATTATATCAGGTATAGTGCTTGTGTAGAAGCACTTTCTGCCCAAGATACAGGTAATTATCGACCGATACAAAGTATCTCGTTGTATAAAATGTCGCCCGATGATGGGACTGAATATAAAAGTTATAAGGTAGCTTGACTTTTATATTTAAGAACTACTGGTCCGTTTATAATGATGGCATAAGAATAGTGCTATTCTTTACATTTTGATCGCACCTCATATATCATTTTGTTCAGTTATTTTATATAGATACATTTATATTAAAACATTCATCATTCCATTGTCATTTACCTTGGACAAAAAAGTTTCAACGCAAATCAATATAATAAAAATAGCCTTTGTGTTTAATCAATTATGAATCGACTTATAATTCTTCACATCAACAAGACAGAATAAAAAAAAATCATTTGAAAATTATCATTGGTTAATGAGAATTAAAGAAAATTAAATTAAGTAAAAATCAAAAATTAAATGTAACCTACGTTCGGACGAATAAAAGGAAGAAAATAAATTTATTTTTACACAAACGGAAGACACTCTTTTTTTTTTGTCTCCTTCATTCTTATTAATTTGAGCAAGAATGTCAGGTGCAACTAATCTTTTCACTAGACGCATCCATTTTTCTCTTGTATACTGGGTAGGTCTCCAAACCTTCAACTCATCTATATTACGAAGTCCAATTGACGTACCCGTTTTAGCGTTCAACAATTCAAAAACTTTAGGGTTTATTTCCTTGAAACATAAATAAGGACCTGAGAAAATGTCGCAAAATTTATAAATCTTCTTTAACAACGCATTACTTTGTGGATGTTGTTTAACAAAAACTAAGTCATTGATCTTGATCCGATATTTTCCTTCTTGTAAAGACTCTAATTGAGAATTACGTTTCAAAAATTTGTTGTGTCTTCGAATTTTTACCATATTCACTAAACTCGAAGAATCTACGATTGTCGAATCTTCTAACTTGACATTAAAATGTTGTTCCACAGGGAAAATCAAATCAGAACCGTTATGTACATTAGCAGGAGACACGCCCAAAGTGTCTGATATCGAATGATTCAAAAGATACGTGATTTGATTGACATGCTTAATCCATTCGGCATGTTTATCTTTGCAAAAGTGTCGAAACAACATACCAAAATTACGATGCACATTTTCTACAACAGAGCTGCTAGGATGGTACGGAGTTACGAAATGAATTTTAATGTTAGCCTTGTTCATTGCTTTAATAAACACATCACTTTTGAACTGTGAACCATTATCACATAATATGTGTTCGATAGGACCACAATGTGGAAGTATACGTTCAAGATTTTATTTATGATAGCAGTGGACGTTGCTCTACGCAGAGGATAAGCTACTACATAGCGCGAAAAGATATCCATAGTAGTAAGTAGATAAGTTTCTCCGGTAGCTGCTCGTGGTAACGGTCCATATAGATCGATAGATAAGAACGAATGTGGTCTCTCTGGCGTTATTGAGAGCATAGGTTTTTGTACAGCCTGGTAGTTATGTTTGATTCGCATACATTCAATACAGTCTTTGATATGATTTTTGATTTGAGCTCTCATTCCTCTCCAATAAAAAGATTTATTAATCAAGGCACATACTTTTACATAACCAAAATGACCGAAATCGTCATGATAAGCTTTTAATATGCGGGTTGTCAACGTAGGTGGAATGCAAATTTTGTTTCTAGACTTGAATTTAAAATCTTTAATAAGTAGAATTCCGTTGGATAATTTAAATCTGGAATTCCATTGTTTGGGACAATTACACTCCATACTGCATGAAGACAAATGTTTCATGATTTGGTTATATTCATGATGATTCAGTTGATGTTCTCTTAGATCTTCCATTGAAATGGTGGCTATTTCATCCTGTAAAACCTTAAATTCGTTGATGGACAAGATATGTTGTTCTTCTCCAGAAAACAGACGTGATAAGGTATCTACGGGTCCATTATCTACCCCTTTAATGTGTTGTACTTCAAAGTCATAAGATTGTAGCTCTAACGACCAACGAAGTAGTCTGTTATTATATCCCTGTATGCTGTTAAGGTATCGTAATGAATTATGGTCGGTAAGTACTATGAAATGGCATCCACTGAGATATGGAGCAAATTTTTGTATCGCAAAACGTACGGCCAAAAGTTCGATTTCTGTCGTTGTGTATCCTTTCTCAGCTTTCTTTAAAGTACGGCTAGCGCAATGGATAACGGCCGGTTCCTTAATGGTTGGATTTGGTTGCCAGAGTACTGCAGAAATTCCAAGTTGAGAACCGTCACACTGGACATAGAAAGGAACGTCATATCGAGGGTGATTCAAATGGATGTTTCGCTTTACGCTCTCCTTCAACTTATTAAAACTATGTTCTTGAATCGGACCCCATTGCCATGGTACTCCTTTCTTTATAATCATAAATAAAGGTTGGGCTATCTCAGCAAATCGCGGGATGGCTTTGCGAAACCAATTGAAGAGCCCTAATACTTGCCGTGTCTGTTTCACATTTAATGGCGCAGGCAGATCCTCTATGGCTTGTACTTTAGATTGACTGAACTGTGAACCAGATGCATCAATTTGGTAGCCAAGGAATTCTATAGAATTTTGTAGAAATTTGGATTTCTGTAGGTTGAAAGTAAGACCCGAACTTTCCAATCTATCTAAAACTATATCTAAGTACTTCAAGTATTCATGCGGATTTTTTCCCATTATCAAGATGTCATCAGCGTAAGTTATCACGTTGCTGCGTAAGTCTTGACCTAAGACTTTATTTAAGCAGGAAGCTAACGCCGCACTACCATTGATAAGCCCAAAGACTACACGGTTGTACTCATATAAGTGACCTTCAAAACTAAATGCCGTGTACGGTTTCGAATCCTCATGTAATTCGACCTGATTATAAGCCAGTACTAGATCTAAATTTCCGAATACTGCATTTCCTTGTAAAGAGGCTAATATTTCTTCCACTGGAGGATACCTCACTTGTTCCAAATCGATATGACAATTCGTGCGTCTCAAATCCAAAACCACACATAGAGAACCATTTTTCTTAGGAACTACATGTAATGGATTAAGGTGAATGCTTCGTGAAGGCCTAATGATCCCATTTCTTAACATGTCTGTAATTTGCTGACGTACATTTTCCCTGTATCGGTAGGGAATTATATAGGGCTTAGTCACAATAGGTTTGTCTGTTTTAACCTTAAAAGAATAAACAAAATCCTTACAACACCCAGGACGTTCTGAAAAGACATTTTTATGTTTATATAATATATCCTTAAAGTGAGTTTTTACTGTATCATCTATAAAATCAAGACTACTTTCAAGTGACTTAACACACTCAAAAAACAATACATCATCTTTTGAATTCATCAAATTTTGTGTGACTTGCGTTAGTTGATCATTTAATTTATCACTTTCTGAACTTACAGAAACATTATTCAATACATTAGGAACATTATTATATTGACAAGCAATATCATCAGATTTAGGAATAAGTTTCTGAACGATTTCCTGAGGTATGCCGGGTATAGTTAACGTTTGCTTTCTGAAATCGAGCATGACACGCAATTGAGACAATAAATCTAAACCAATGATTAGTTTTTCATTCAGTTCCTTTATCACTAGAATAGGAATTGACATTTCAAAATCTTGAATAGCTATTGTCACACGAGTAATTCCGGCTACTCTCTTTTTATGTTTACCAGTAAAATCGACTATAATGAGATTCTCAGCTTTTTGCAATTTAGAATTCGAATAATCACTAGTAATTGCTTTCCATGACGAATATGATAATAAAGAGGCATTTGCGCCTGTATCCAATAAAGCTTCTGTGCTTAACCCATTTATTTTGACGGGTATTCTAGCAGTACTATATGATTTTAAAAATACAAAGTTTTCTTCAACACCAAAACCATCATTGACATTATCATCTTTGAACCAACAACGATTTACTACAGGCATAAATTGATACCGACATCTATTGATTGCTATTTCCGAATCATTATTTACAGATATGTCATGTAAAAGGTCGTTCTCATCATTAACATGAACACGTAAATTTGAAGATAAATGTTCATAAGAATCAATAGCTGATATGGGTTTGACATTATCGCATAAATTTGAAGATAAATGTTCATAAGAATCTATAGCTGATATGGGTTTAACCCCTACCACATCAGCTGCAGTCAGTTTAAATTCATACTCGTATATGGTTCCAATAAAGTACATTGTACTGCACAATCGTGATTATGTTCCGCATTATTTTGTACATGAATTGCGTCATTGTTTTGATTTTGATACGAAGTGCCATCTCTTGAATTACGATTACGTCTATCCATGTAGTTTACTGTATTTCTGGAATTTCGCCATGTATTTCGTCTATTTTTGAATCTACTTTGGTTATATGATCTGACATAAGGATTGTCACGATTAATTAGGTTAGGTGGATTCCCAACATATCTTTGCCTATTTTGATCGTTCTGATTGTTTAAATTTGCTCGACTTAGGTTATGTTCCGTATTGTTTGCATTACGGATATTTAGATTACGAACAGGTACAAGGTGATCTGAATTGTTTTTAATTTTACCTACTCCCGCTTGATGATTCAGTGCATGGTATTGAGTTTCATAACATTGGACAAGCATTAATAAGTGATTAAAACTCATGCACTGCATAGAAAACAGGATCTGTTGTAATTTAAACGGTAGTAGATTTTGAATAGATGCAATCACTCTAGATTCCGATTGCAACGGATTTACGACTTTTAATTCGTTATACGTATTTACAACAAAATCAACAACAGATTTGTGCAAACGAGGATTAAAAGGTTGGTTTCTAATTGTGGCATCTCTGTTTGCAAGTAAAAAGTCGTTTTCGTAATTTGCAATCAGCGCGGCTTTGAATTCCTCATATGTATTGACGTGATCTCGTACTGCTTTAAACCATAAAGAACATGGTGGGAGTAATAAATGAGGGATTAGTTTCATATATTGCGATTTATCTATACACATTATACTGCACTCATCTTGAAATTTTTCTAGGAAAGAAGTAGCATTTTCATTACATTTACCACTAAACTTACTCATAGCACGTATTTCGCTCATCTTTACACTTAACTTTACATTCCTTTCACCATTTCGTGTTCGCGTTGAGTGACAATTTCTACCTACTGCGTTATGCGTGGTTCCACCATCTCTTTTCCGCCCATCTGTATTCCTTGGATGAATTCTTTCCAAAATAATGTCCTCATCGGATGGATTACTTGAAGAAGAGATAACGTAAGGTCCACGTTGATCTGCTGTGGGTGAATGCGAGGGCATCTCTTGTGAACAAGGGAACTCCAAACGATCATTAACCATGTTGTTGTGGTATGCGTTGTCCTTAATCTGTAACGTCCTAATTTCCTCTTGTAAGGTAGATATCAATTGAGTATTTGCACGTATTTGGTTAGAATTATCAGTGACCTGAATCTTTTGCTGACGAACAGAAGATTCTATTACTTCCAAATCCTTTTTTACACAATTGACTTCTTGGATTACACGGTTGTAATTATCCTGGCAATCTTCAGATAATCTTTTTAGCTTTTCATCAAACTGTAATGTGATGTCTCTCACCGCCTGGATAACAGATTGTTTCGTCTCTTCTGATTTTTGATCTATTTGCTCTAATCTTCTACTCAATTCTTCTGACTTTTGATCTATGTGCTCTAATCCTTTACTCAATTCTTCTGACTTTTGCTGGACCGTTTGTTTTAATTCGTTGGACATCTGAGCCAAATTTTGCTTCATGGCTTCTAAATCGTCTTTTCGGCTTTGTTCCAGTCGCTGTAATGCCATTAAAATTTTGTCTTCTAATGTCAACATTTCGGGTGTAATGGGAGCTATATTTTGCTCGTTGTTAACACTGTCAACAGTTTCATTCTCTACTATCTCACCGATCATAATTTGTCTTGTGATAACTCTGCCACTTCTGAGAATAGTTGAGTTCGTATTCATGAACCTTCTTACAGATGTAAATTCACCCTTACTTTAGACTTCGGGATATGAATTTACAAGAATCCCGGGTTTCGGCACCAAAAATTTTACAACGACTCACCAAAGGTAGCCGTTAACCCTGGTTCGGCTAATAATATAAGTATTTCTTTTAGTGGCAATAATCGTTTACACTTTAAAATATCTTCCGTAATTATATTCACTAGTATTATCACCTTTTCTACCGAAATTACAAGTCCATGATAAGTGTTAGATAATTTATTCGTTGATTCTCTTTTAGCGTATATTCACACAAATTGTCTTGCAATCATACATGTTAATTATGTATCTCTAAACAACTACATAGCAACCAACTATACAATAATAATGTATATTTCTTATATCTTAAAAACATTCTTCTTTTGTTATTTTTAAGTAACATTATATCAGGTATAGTGCTTGTGTAGAAGCACTTTCTGCCCAAGATACAGGTAATTATCGACCGATACAAAGTATCTCGTTGTACTCTGGGAGTTTAGTTTTAGCGTTGAAGGCATCTTTCAATCCTAATATGTTATAAATTTTTTTCTTTAACACAGAGTAAGAAGTTGCTGTGTACAATTACGTGTTTCTATTAGTTATAATTTGTTTAATTTAGGTATACACTGTACTCTCAGGAGTAATTCAAAATAGCGGTTTCTTTTCTCCTATATGGGGCTTGGACTATAATAGCTTGTAGAATACAAGTCTGATTCATTAAATATCTATATAAATTTACCAAACGCTACCGTACAGGATAAAATAATAATATTTCTGTGAAATTTTAGTTGCGTTTTCCATTTCAGAATCAGTGGGCAATTTACGATTTTGTTTAGGGGGACTTTTCTTGTTTCGGGAGGTTCTTTGCTAACTTTATTCTTGTAAATGTGAAAATTCTACAATATATATAAAACAATAAAAAGTTGCGATAAAATTTCGGTGAGTGCTTAAGCCTGGAAGCTACCCGCTTAAATATGTCACTGCATAAAATACAATATTAAATATCTTGCGCTGATTCAAATGAAGTTTCTTTTGAGCATTAACATCTCTAGTGAAGTCATTATCATGTGATGCATTAATTAAATGCAGTATTGTATGAGTAAATGCAGTACTTAGATGTCCCACTTATACTTTAAAGTGGGACATGTAAGTAACAAACGCTTATCTAAGAAATTTGACAGTTAACTGTAAGAATGTGCTTTCTTTTTCTCTCGGGCCGCGGTGGCTCAGTCGTAGATCGTTCACCTCTGGTGCTTGGGGTTCCGGGTTCAAACCCTGCTCCCGCCAAGTCATATTTGTGGTGGACAAACACTGTGTGCGTGGGTTTTCTCGGGGTTCTTCCGTTTCCTCCCACTTTCTTCCACCATTTCATTCATTTCTCATAATCACCGTCTCCTTTAGCCTAACCGGCATAATCGTGAGACGTAAAACTCAAAGATTTCATTTCATTTTTTTCTTTTTCTCTCCCTCCATTTTCAAATATGCAGGAAATGAAAACAGTAAGTGAAGAGGAAATTCCCCTATTCCCTTTGCAAATCCCATATAGAAGAAAATATGAACTACACTTCATTATTTGTAATGGAGCTAAATGGGAATATTCCGTTAATACATATTGCGTATTTTCCTCATGTAAATAGTTGTTGAATAATAATAATAATAATAATAATAATAATAATAATAATAATAAAATGTTTATTGGGAACGAACAGCTTTATAGCCACAAAGTGCCCCCCCCCCCCCGAAAAAGAAAAGAAAAATATTTATACAAATATAGGGCGCATGCATATAGACATAACATACAAGTGAAAACATACAAAAATCTTGCAATGTCTATTACAAATGAAAATACAATGAAAGTCATAAAAAAAGAGTATATAAGCATAATTATCATCTCAAGCAGTATACCATATATATATGCCTCTTCAACCACTGTCCCTCTCCCCGTGTAGGCCCTGAAATAGTAATAAAGTAAATAGGTAGTTCTTTTTACTTATATTACCCTGTATTTTTCTATAATTTTTTCTAAGTAAATATTCTGAAATGTTAAGGACGAGTGATCACTTCGTCTCCCCTCTCCTCACATGGACTTCTATAAATTAGATGTTCTGGTACTTAACCGTTTCAGCACTTAAAGAAATAATGAATACGTGCTTTTCTTTGGTATAAACAATAATAATAATAATAAAAAAAACTTCGGAACGTAATTTTGCAGATGGAAACACTGAATATTAAATCCAAATTAGGCCTTAGGGTATCAGTACATAATTAACTTTAAAGTGACGTCATTTGAGTTCGTTTTGTTGAAATAACAAAGAAAGAAAGAAAAAAAAAGATGGGAATGAGACCAGGGAAGAAGGGTAAGATATTGGTGGGCGTAACTATCATTCTACGAGAGTTCTCTCCACACTCAGCTGTCAGCAGATCGCCTCATTTACTTGACTCTGATGTCAGTGAAGAGCAGGCGGGGTTCCCTCACATGCTGCGATCCGTTCTTTTCTTTGTTCGCATGCCGAATATACTACAATGAAGAACCCGGGCGGAAACTGTAATCATTCGTGTATTTTTCTTTCCTTCTGTCAGGGATGCCAACAAGCAGAAAGAATTTAGTTACTTGAGAAGAAATTCCAAAATACTGAACGTTGAAAATGTAGCTATAGATGTGTTTATGAAGTTAAAATTTAAGAAAGTTTGGAATCATCCTCCTCACCGGTCGAGGTCAGTACATTACGATAAAATATAGCGACTAACTTTTGTTTCTGCGACGACGCACCTTTCAGTTTCCTACTCTATATACCGGTAGAGCCCTCTCTGCTTACCCAGTGGCTAGCGCGCGCACCTTTGGTGCATGGGGTTCTGCGTTCGATTTACCATGACACTCTTGAAATTTGAATGTATTACGATGTTCAGATTCACTTAAACTGGTTCACGTCTCTTACAGCGTTGGTGCTGAAAAAGGACGCTAAATTCCAAGCATCCAAATAACTTAGGCCATAGAGCCAGTTATTAATTCATATATTAATAAAAACAAGTGAGTTTCGTTTCACATTTGTGTCCACACTATCCTAACTCGATCCCGAAACTGGACATAATAGATCTACAACTTCAAATTGTAATACAGAACTAAGATCAAAGGGGAAGCTTATTCTTTCTGTGCTGAAGCCACATCAAAAATCCATTTCTTACATCTCTTATCGTTTTTGCTATGAAGGTTATTATGCTGACACCATGACAAAAATCAATTTATTGCTATCTTTTATCATTTGTGCTATGAAGGTTACTATGCTGAAGCAGGCCGGTAGCCAGCCCAAAAATGTAGGGGGGGGGGGCCGGCTGAAGTTCGGGGTGGGCCCGATCCAACCATATTATAGTTCATCACCATATTGTAATTCATTTGCAAGCCTACCGTGAAAATGGGGGCCGCGGTGGCTCAGTGGTAGAGCGTTCACCTCTGGTGCTTGGGGTCCCGGGTTCGATCCCAGCCCCCGCCAAGTGAACTTCGTGGTGGACAAACACCGTGTGCGTGGGTTTTCTTGGGGTTCTCCCGTTTCCTCCCGCTTTCTTCATTCCACCATTTCATTCATCACTCATCATCACCGTCTCCTTTAGCCTAGCC
>NC_137469.1:56313093-56443723 GCF_964235325.1 Thermobia domestica
AAACGCTGTGCAATATCAAATAATTTCGAGATATGAATTATAATTTGAAGTTACTTGACTGACCAGCGTACCATTTTCAACGGGAAAGTACAACTTTCATCTTAGTTCCCGTCTATCCCGTTGTTTTAACCAAAATATCAATTTTGTTCCGTTTTAAATATTGGTCAACAGTAAATTATTATTCATAACCTGTATGCATGCATCAATAACACGGATGCATTGTTCAATGCTGTGTATCGATATGTGCAGTGGTGTATGAAAAATGGATGTTGGCAACATTTGAGCGTCTCATATGGTCAGTCTCTTTTGCTTATCTCACTACGCTCCATAGCAAAAATATTTCACGCAAACTACTAGCTGTCGATGTTGAAGAAAAAATGAACGAATGTTCAGTATTTTCCTGTTTAATGTTTCTTTTTTATCTCAATGATGTCAGCCTACAAATGATGTCCTAATTTAATACAAGTGCATACTGACTTATTCATGCAATTCTTATTAATATTGCAGTTAAAACAGTACGGTATTTTGAGACTTTTAAAAAAATATTTATACATGCATCAAGCTGACGGATACTTTTCATTTATTTACATACATTAAATATGTATAACGCGCCAAGTGAACTTTGTTATGGACAAGCACCGTATGCGTGGTTTTCTCAGGGTTCTCTCATTTCCTCCCACTTTCTTCATTCCACCATTTCATTAATTTCTCATCATGGCCGTTTCTAGCCTACCCGGCATAACCGTATTGAAAGATTTCATTTCATTTTCAGTTTTAAAAATGTATAATATTAAGCTTGGATCAACCATTATCATGATCAGTGGTGTACGCATGGACAGTTTCTAGGTTAGCCTAGGGTGACCAACCGTCCCGTAAAAACGGGATTGTCCCGTCTTTTCACTACCATTCCCGGTGTCCCGAAAAATTTTCCCGGGACGCCAAAATGTCCCGTATTTACGTACATTGGGTACAACAAACTTTCCAATCTAAAATTTCCTAATTTATATTATTATTTTCTAAGTTATATGATTATATTTTAATATGTCTAATTACTGAGCAACATCATTACGACGTTTGCGATATTGGATGTGGTGGCTCCATTGTTTTCCCTCCTAGGCCTCTCCCTCCAAGACTCCCACTCCGCAGACGACAGTGCAAGGGGCTGAAAGTCTTATGGAAAACAAACTGTTTTTACTCTCTGTTTCGGGCGGTGGAAGACTGAGGCGCTGTTATCAGTACAGTACAGTGTTTCCGTACTGTCATTTACGAAAGCGGAACAAAGTATAGAACTATAAAATGAAAGTTAAACCAAAAAAAAAAAAAAAAAAAAAACTAATTGTAAGTGAAATAATATTTAAAAGTAAGAAAAAGAAAATAAAGGAAGTTGGAATCCGATGCTGAGAGTAGTTCGTTATAAATTCTGCCGGGGACAGATTTTGTTGATTGACAGATATTGATGAATGCTTCATATATTTTTAGTCTTCTTGTTAACCTCAACCATAGATTGGTGGGCAACATGGATATTTTAAAACTTTTCTCTCGCTTGGGAGAACTATTGTTTTCAAAATTTCATTTTTTGTTAGTTGCTGATAGTTACTTGTTATTTAATTTTACAACTTTTTCAATAGGTTTTAAAACGAAAAAGTGTAAATTTGCCCTTTTTGTGATATATATATATATATATATATATATATATATATATATATATATATATATATATATATAATATATATATATATATATATATATAAAGAGAGAGAGAGAGAGAGAAATAGAGAACGGAGAGGCATATATATATATATATATATATATATATATATTTAGGGGAGCAACCTATCCAAAAGTAAAAAGTTGTCCCGTTTTTTCTAGTTAATGATTTGGTCACCCTAGTTTAGCCTCTCCCTTGATCATATCCTGAATCCGCAGCTGTATGAGCGGCTCGAGAGTAAAACGCGATTTCCAGTCGAAATTGAGTAATAAGATGATCCTTGTTCTGCATGACATTCTGCTGGTGGCGAATGGTACAAGAAGTTCATTCGGTTGACGGAAGTTGGCAGAAATACATAGGCTAATGCATGCAACCCACATCACCCCGCAAGTAAAACCTGATAAGCCACATCAAGATGGCGGATAGTGTTGTGTCGCATGCTGCATCGAGTTGGGACTTCATTGACGACAGTGACGTTCTTCCGAATTATATACCCGATGAAAGTAGCTCATGTGAGGAGAATATTGAGAGCCAGATAACTGACTATGAATATTGTAAATAAATCTAAGCTGAATGCTTGTGTCTGTTGGTTGTCAGCTTTTACGTGCACACCATATGGGTACGAACTGAAAGTTGTACTGGCTCGTTAATAGAGGAGTGGCATTGATGAAACAAATGTTATGAACAAATAAAAAGCTAATATACACAACTATGTACAGATGATATTTGTGAGATATATGGTATTTCTCCGGAAACTACTTTCTGCGTTGTGGTGTTTACTACGCCAATCCACGCAAGCAAATTTCAGCACGTGCAAGACTGACTGCAATGGGTACCTCCCTTCTATGCTGAATTCTATAAACAACTTGAAGCCAAGAGCAATGAACATGATAACTTTCTCGATGATTCTGTTTAAATATTTATTTCAGGTAATGTTATGCAGGTATTTCCATTCACGCAAAACATGATAACCAACATTTTTAACGCTGATACTTCTAAAAAAACTGTGTTTTTCAACAATAATGTGCTCTGAATTATGTCGGCAGCAGTGTTGATTCTGAAAATTAAATTCCAACAATTAACAACTTTGTATTTGTGTGTTTGGGATAAGATAAAATGCGTTATTCATGTAATTTTATAACAAAATAACGCACGTCTATTTACTTTATTTCATAATTCTTCCACAATCATTTTATAATGATCGACGACAGTTGCCATCTAAATTCATACAATTAACCAATACACACTCATCTCAAGATTTTTCACTTCATGATGTAAAGGCAGAGGTTACTCTTGACCCCCCGGAGCTCACTTTAGAAACAATTCGTCAGAAAAAATAATATATAATAACCGCATGTACGTGACTGGCGATAGTTCGTGTTGGTCTCTTTGCGATTCGCCGCGACGAATCGAAGGAGCGCGAACCAAAATGAAGTCCTCGCTGCTATGCGGTGGTAACTTCAACTCCCGACTCTACATATCTGTTTCGACTCGACGATACCCTTTCGTCAGTGGCACACTAGCGACAATCCTTCGACACATCGCTATATCGACAATCGATATTTACCGGCAAGTGGTCCAATAGGTGTTGGCGACGTTTATGGCATGAGGCCCTTTCTGCTTCAAACTTACCGTATTCGTTGGCATGACTTAAATATTGCTGCTAGATATTAAATTTCATTGGACAGTTTAACGTTTTCTGGCATATTAAAGATTAATTCTAGGGTAAGTCATAAAACTTGTAATAATTCTACAACCCAAACTTTAGGCACGTGTGTACACCATGATTGACTTTTAAGTATTAGATCAAACTGGCACAAGAGGTAGTGTGGCAACCACACTATTTAACATGGATGCCGCCACTTTGATAAAAGCTTCAGTCAATTTTCAGTGGCAGTGACGAAGAGTGCACAACAACTTCTGTTACGTGAACTGTTATTGTATGAGTTCAAACTCGGGCATAACGCTTCGGTAGCAACTGAAAACATTTGTCATGCTAAAGGAAATGGTGCAGTGAACCACAGCACAGCAACTCGTTGATTCCAGAAATTTCATGCAGGTTGAAAAAGTGTTCAAGATCCGGCCGCCCCAAGGTAACAGATACTAAGGTTATATAACACACCATTGAGGGAATCCACCACTGCACACGACGATTATAAAACAAACTAGGCATGTCCCAGTCCATATACATCATCTTCACGAACTTCGGAAAACTATCCGGAGCTGCCGCATTATGCCGTATGAGTTGATCCCAGCTGAGGCCCTGGGAATAGTAGATTTGTGACGACAACTACTTCAAAATCTGCGTAGAACGAATTTTGAAATTGTTAGCTCAAGCCGATATATCAACAATCTTTTATTTGGAGTGCGTCAACTTATTCACACAGTAAACTGCACAAACACATTACATTCTTATATCGGGTATAGTTCGTTTATTATTAATCTGTACTGGAACCAAAAATTCACAATATTCTTATTAATAAGATTCGTAACACACATATTCAGACTTCATATAATATTATTTGTAATTGTATTTGCAACAACCTCAAAATATCGTCATACCAACCATCAATTATTTATATGTGATATTTTTCTATGTTTGCACATATTCATTACCATTTTCAGCTTCAAAATAGCTAGTGTCACATTTATAAAACACTTTGTGCCAATCTGTATCATTCCAACATTTCTCCCCTCTTTACAAAATTAAGCTTACATCTTCCCCATCTTCCTACATAAAAATAAATCCAATCTAAGAATATGCTTTTTTTTTACGTATATCCCCACCTATCAGGCGGTTTCTTATTTCTCATAGATCTTCGAAGAGTTTGCTCTACTACATTATCCTGGGTTAATAATGGCTGAACTAAGGGTGATGAGTAGTCTCCATGGAGCCTGAGGTATCTGAGAACCATTCACTTTGGGCTGATCTCTTCTACAATTCTCTTTGAATGCTTTGTTAAATGTATTTCCATTTTCTGGAACTCGGTCACAAAAATCCAATTTAACTTGATGCGCATGGTACATACGGGTGATCCAATCCACTACTACTTTGTACGTATTTCTACCGACTTTATTTAATAACGTCCCTTTTATGAACTTTGGAATTGACCCTCTGTGATTTTTGACCCACACAGATTTTCCAAGTAAATTATCTGTCTCAGTCTGTGGTCGGGTTTCTTTCGAGGAATACAGAACCATGTACGAGGTTTAAATGTGAGAATTGTTTCTGCCGGCGTCTTATTTGACCATTTTCCATTGCTATGTAAAAATAAGTAATTGATTTGTCTAATCCATGATTGAAACATATTTCGATTCACTCTATAGTTGGCTTGTATAAATTTTAGTTTCAATAGTTTTTTAATTGATTGCACGGCCCTTTCAGCCGTTCCGTTACTTTGAGGGTGATACGGCGGTGTGTGCATTAACTCGATATTTCGTTGAACATAAAAATTCTTAAAATCAATCGATGTAAATGGTGGTCCATTATCTGTTACCAACATCTCGGGAAAACCCATTACTTGAAATACTTCCTCTAATTTTTCCATCGTCTCCCTAAAATTAGTACTATTCACTACCCACACCTTAATCCACTTGGAAAAGACATCCGTTAAGAGTAGCACAACAAGCCCAAAAATTGAAAAATGATCGAGATGTACTCTCTGCCATGGTTTGTTCGTTGATGGCCAACTACTATATTGTTGTACAGGAACATTGGTCATAGCCTGACAAAACTGACATTTCTGTACAAAATTGTGTATATCAGATAAGAAATCTGGCCACCAAACTTGCCTTTTAGCCATATTTATCATCTTATCTACTCCCAAATGCTGAGCGTGCAACCTCGTTAGATACATGAATCTTAATTTACCCGGTAAAATAACCTTTCCTTGCCAATATAATAAATTATTTTGTACTTCCAGCTCATATCGATGTTTAAAAAACAATTTATGTTCTTTATCATCTAAAGAAAGTGGTAGTCTTTTTGGCCAACCCTTTTTTGTCCAATCTAATTCCGTTTGCATCCGTATATCTTGCTGCATCTCCTGTTTAATTTCCTGTTCAGTTAGAATAAACGTTTGTAGTTGACTCATATAATTTTGCGTTTCTTCTTCATCTTGTGTTGCTGCATTTATAGGAAATCTCGATAGAAAATCCGCCACTCTTACTTCCTTGTGATATACAATCTCAAAACTATAATTGGTTAATAACAAATATCATCTTAATAAATGGGGCGTGATTGTCGATGGAGGTGCTTTCACTCCAAAAATCCATCTAATGGGTTGTGAGTCAGTTAGAATTTTGAACGATCGTCCGTAAAGATATTTATGGAATTTCTTCACCGCAAATACCACAGCTAAAGCTTCCCTCTCAAATTGTGAATAATTTCGTTCAGCTTTTGAAAGCATGGCCGATGCACATTCCACCGTCCTTAAGTTATTATTGTAACTATTAAATAATACGGCTCCCACCCCATAGGGAGAGGCGTCTGTCATGATAAGAATATCCGCCGTTTCATCAAATCGGTGGAGAACTGGCGCCTGTGATAACATTTCTTTAATGTTATCAAACTCCTGTTGATGTATCTTATCCCATTTCCATCGTACACCTTTATGCAACAACTGGTTTAGATTGGGAATTTTCAAGGACAATGCTGGCAAATGTCTATGATAAAAATTAACCATTCCCAGAAATGATTGTAACTCTTGAACACATTTGGGTGGAGGCGCAGTTATTACAGGTTCTAATTTTGCCTTCGCGGGCATAATATTATCGCCCGCTAAATCATATCCTAAGTACGTTATTTCTTTACTAAAAAAGATACTCTTATCTTGTCTATCTTTCACGTTGTAGGCCATAAATTTTTCCAATACCTTTACTGTTCTCGCGTAACATTCCTCCAAAGACTGTTCCCATATTAAAATGTCATCTAGATAAGTTGCAATTCCAGGACAGCCGTGCAGAATCTGATCCATAAACCTTTGAAAAATTTGTGGAGAACAATTTAAACCAAAAGGCAACCTAGACTGTTGATAAAGCCCCCAAGGTGTATTAATGACTAAATATTTAGACGACATTTCATCCACCTCCAACTGTAAATACGCATTACTCAAGTCCAACACCACGAAATATTTAGCTCCCCCAAGTTTATTAAGAATGTCACTTATTTTAGGGATAGGATACGCACATTTTTCTGTATACTGATTTAGAGTCTGTTTAAAGTCAAAGCATAGCCTTATATCACCATTTTTCTTACGAACCACTACTATGGGCGTAGCCCAGTCGGAAAACTCTACCTTTCTCCATTCAACATACACAACTCATCTACTTTTTTCTTCACTTCATCTAATAGAGCGTACGGAATATCGTATGCTTTTCTAAATATAGGAATGTGATCAACTTTCATCGGAATCGTCACTTTATATTTCTTAACCGGTTGATCAATATTCTCAGAAAAAAGCTCCGCAAACTGGGTTAATAGTTTATTTTGATAATAGCGAGCATCTTTAGTATCAGACACCATCGAAGCCACCATGTGTAAGTTCCTAAAATTCTCTATATTTTGCTGCCTCCACATGGGAGTTAAAACGTCCAACCAATTTCTACCCAGAATAGGACTGCTCGTATCCTTCTCAATGACCACCAGAGGTAAATTATGAATCTTACTATGGTAATCCACTTTTACATTGACATAACCTACCGTAGATATGAACGAAGAATCTGCATTTCTCAGTGAATTCTCAAACTTCATCATTTGGTTTCCTGGAAACCACTTCTTTTGTTGCTTCTGACTCATGGCCGATACCACAGCCCCTGTATCCAATATAAACTGCACCTTTCTATTATCGCAACATAATGAGATAGTCAAAGGTTTCGACATAGTCGGCTTACTATATGCCATCCTACTGACTGCGCCAAAATTGTTAGCTCAAGCCGATATATCAACAATCTTTTATTTGGAGTGCGTCAACTTATTCACACAGTAAACTGCACAAACACATTACAGAAATACGACGAAAAGTGGGTGGTTTTTTTCCGGACGTCAGTGTCCAAATACAGTGGTCGAGCAAGGACTAACTTCCAGAATCGGTCGTCAAACAGAGCCGTTTCGAGGCCTCTGCGTGTGTGGTGGAACTAGGAGGGGGTAAGTCACTTCGAGCTTGTTCCTTATGGTCCACCATCGAGCCGGACTTTAGTTGGAGCGGATACATGCTGAACTACGCCAAAAATATCTTGCATTAGTGAACCAAAAGCGAGCCCTACTACAACAGAATAATGCAAAAACACACTCGGCTCGGGTTTTTATTTCATTTCAACTTCAATTTTTGTGTCTTTCAGCAGCGAGGTTATAGAGACGTGAATCTACATCTGAAGGTGGGATCCAAACCACATGAGCTCCGCCGGGAATCGAACTCTGGTCTCTCACGCCAAAGGCACGTACTGTAACCACTTAGCCGAGTTCCATTCACGGCTCAAAAAAATAACAAAACAATTCAGGGAACTTGATGACATCGAGTCGTGACTTTGCCACTTTGGATTACTACCTGTTCGATCCATGGTGTACTTCCTGAAATCACGATGCTTCACCAACCACCAGGAGATGGAAATAACACTGACTGGCTTCTTTGCTTCCAAGGACAAGACATGATATCGTGGAACTGGCAGAAAGATGGCTGCAAACAGTCCAACACGAGTTAGGGACTATACGAATGTTAAGCTGCTTTTATAGTACTATAATAAATACAGGTAGTTCTGTAATAGAACATTGCAAGACTTATGAATTATTCTGGTAATATTGTTTTCTTCTTAAAAATAAATATAATTCATCCCCAAAAATTCTCTCACGCTTATATGGTTAGGATACTCGCCTTGCCTTCGGCGTGGAAGACCCGGGTTTGATTCAGGCCCGTATCCAGAGGGGTCTAGGGGGCCGGGCTCTCCTAAATTTTTGCTGGCTCCCTAAAAGTTTTACAATAGGCTTGCAAAAGAACTATAATGTGGTGATAAACTATCATATGGTTGGATCGGGCCTCCCCTAACTTCAGCCGGGCCCCGCTAAGTGTTTGGGCTGGCTACGGGCCTGGTTTGATTTCCGATGAAAGTTAGTTTGGAACCCACGTTAAGCTGTTGGTTCATGTCTCGTGTAACCTGAAGTTTAAGAGGAAGTTAAACCCCAATCCAACCAATCAATAAATCTTTAAGTGCCAGTGCAAAGCTACTCATATAAACTCACTCCTTTGTGCGGATTCTTATAGTATATGATTAAGGCCAGGATGACTCTCGATCACATCGAAGATAGTACTGTTATCATTTTATAATGCAACGTATGAAGTTCACACAGGTTTGACTCAAAGAAGAATATATCAGCAATGTATTGTCTGTTAAACAAATAAATGAATGTTTTCCGAGGGATAGTATCTTGCCCCTTGCTGCTATGAAAATAAAATATTAATACTACACATTACCCCATATCATTTCGCCAGTAGCTTTCTATTTGCTGATCAGTTAAACAGTATTGCTGGGCATCGTGACGAAAAATGTATTTGCTTCTTCGTGCATTGTACGAAAAACCCAAAGAGTGAACGCAATAAAAACGAAACAAGTTAAAAATACAATGCGATGTAAAATCCTTGGACTCATTCGACAAATCACTCAATGTAGCGCTTTCCTTGTAAGCGGATCTTGATGGTGTAATCGGTAATACCGTGGGCTCAAGTTCACGGGGTCCTCAGATCGATTCCCCATGAAGACCGATACTTTTGGTTCGGTCTTACTTGTTCGCTCTAAACTTCATGTCTCGATTTTTTGCCTTTTCTACTTGTGCTCAAGAATTAAAAATGGTTCTGTGTGCGCTGCAATCGATCAGTGGACTACAAGATCTTCAGACCACCTTGATATCGAATACTCTACGAGGGTTCACATTGTTCAAGAGACATACGCACATTAATCTGGCTTCGTTATCTCGATCTGTGTGCGAATTTACACAACTAACTCGGACTTCAAATTTTACACGGATTTCGCCAACAAGTTATTATTAGCTTTAACGCTACATGCAACGTTGATAAAGCATAAAAGGAATAACACAAATTACAAATGGTGATCGAACTTACAACTCTAGTTACAAGAACGATTCTATTCAAGGTGTCACCTCACCTTTCTATCTAGAAAAAGATCCGAGTTCGATTCCCATCAGGAGCTCATGTGGTTCGAATTCCACGTTAATCGGTAGGTCCCGTCTCATATAGCCTTGCTGCTGAAAGGTATGTTAAACTCAAAATCAACTCAACCTATCTAGAAGAAGGACAAAACAAAATTCATTACTGCTACCAGCTTACAAATATTTATACTCTATTTCTTGTTCTCTTAAAATAATAATTTTATCTGTCAATCCATAAATATTATTCGTTTATGTGTAAGCCTAAAAAGAATCTGACAAAGTTAAAGCTGCCATATTTTCTTCGTGAGAATAGGGACACCTTAGATATCCCCTCGGCCCTCCACACTTTCCAACACAATCCAATGAATTTTAGCTCTGGTTATGGACAATAGCATAATAGGCCGCTGTGGCTCAGTGGTAGAGCGTTCACCTCTGGTGCATGAGGTCCTTGGTTCGATCCCAGGTAGCGCTAAGTGAGCTTTGTGGTGGACAAACCCGTGTGTGTGTGTATTCACTGGGTTTTCCCGTTTCCTCCCACTTTCTTCATTCAACCATTTCATTCATTTCTAATCATCACTCTGTTCTTGAGCCTAGCAGGCATAACCATGAGACCTAAAACTAAAAGATTTCATTTAATTTTTTTCAACAGAATAATAGGCTGCAGCTACTTTTCTTTCTTCGTTCCCTGCAATTAATTGTATGGACTGAAGATGTTTACAATCCAACTATAAAAGAACGCCTTATAAACTTAAGATGATGTCTTTTAAAAATGTGCTACAGAAAAACAAATTTGCAAATTATTTAAATCAGTGATACAATCTACCTTCAATATTCTTCGCGCGTTTAGCAATATTTATTTACATGGCTGTATTTGCCAAAATTACGTTTGTCAGTTTAATCTGATAAATAGGTGATTTTTTCTCCTTGTGTCGTATGTGATTTTCAGGACCAGATTTGCATATTTCTAAGCCCTGGAGCAAAGCACAATTCTGTGCCCCTAACCTCTCAAAAAGATTATAATTCTTGTTAACTTATCTAATATGTCTTGCTGAAGAAATGTCACTCATCTTTCCTGTTCTTGTAGATGTAGAAACACTCAAAACCATCTTACGTTTGTTTGTTTTTATGATGTTGGAGAGTGTCCGACTTTCCATCAGGTGCAATGGAAAAGTAGCATTGCAAATTTTGTTTGCTATCAAGTCGGACAGGGTGGTGGGTTAACTTGCTCGGAATTGTTACATGTTGCAGCTTATTGTTCATTCACTAATTACAGGATTCCCAGAAATGTCAAAATTTTTTATTTTTCACTTCTCGAATAAACTGATATTGATAGCAGAAATGGTGTGGAATTAAAAATACGGGACATTTGCCTGTCCTGACTAAATTTACGGGAACGCGGGACACTCGGGCCCAAAATCGGGACTGTCCCGTTTTTTACGGGACGTATGACAGGCTTACATAAAGTATATCCGTTCTGTTTCTATCAATAGCTTCGACTATGTGTCTTTTTCTTTTCTTTTTTGTCATAATAATAATAATAATAATAATAATAATAATAATAATAATAATAATAATAATAATAATAATAATAATAAATGAACACTGTTTTCCTCATTAACTTGCGACTTTAAGGTCTACAGCGTAGTGCTCTGCCGACAACACACTGGACATTGTTTATAAAAGGACCAAAAAACATTATTTACTAATTATTGTCTACTGTTTGAACTGAAAGAAATGATCATATTTCTTCGCGATAATGTGAATACAAAAGTGAAATATTGTGTTTCTACGCAATTTCCTTTTCTCGGATGACTGGATAATAATAATAAAAAAAACTTCTATTGTTGTAAAGAAAATAAAAATTATGTCTTCAGGAACTTTGGATAGCTTTGCAGATTGTTGTCAAATCAGGGGCGGATCCAGGGGGCGGCGATCGGGACCTCCCAGAAGAGGAAACTTTCTTGTTTTATGTATATAAATAATATTCATCCCAGAGTTGGAGCCCTTAAAAGTAGCATTATGACAACCCACCGTCCCCCCCAGAAGTCGGTCCTGGATCCGCCCCTGTGTCAAATACATGTTCACTCAGCACTTGAGTTTCTCTTTGTTGAACTTCCTGATATCTTAAAGAAAATCGCATTGGTGGAAAGTGTGTACTATTTTATTTTCCTCTAAGCAAGGTGGATTTATTTAAATTTGGACTAATCAGAAAATAGTGTCTCTTTGGATTCCAGACTTTATAAATGTCCTGTATTATGTACAAACTACTATTTAGTAAAATACATCTCATTTTTTAATAATACAATTACTTCCCGATACTTCTAATACCGATGGGATTAGGCGGTGAGTCTTTTTTAGAAAGTAATACGAGTATTCTACGTTATTATAATAACTTAGGTTTACTATCATATTCTTTGAGGTCTGAAATTTGTGAAAAAAAAAATTTAAACAGTTCAACTTGTTGGAAACATAGCATGGCATATTGTGAAAGAAAATAGATGAGTTTCTAAGAACGTATTAGCGGTTGGTAGAAATAAATAAAAAAATATTTTTTTGGGGGGGGCGGAGGTCTTCTTGTCGGCAAAAGATCAGTTTTTTGATAAAAACAAATTTTAGCTATTTTGGATTTTTTTTTTTTTTTTTTTTTTACTTTTTTTGTTCAAATACCACTTTCGTTTCGCGGTAATGGATTCTACAATTAAGAAAGTGTTTACACATCCAGCACTTGTGAGTCCTAAGCTCATTTTGGGATTGATTGTCTTGATTGTTTTCAAATTGGCATTTCATTTTCTTTTCAGCAAACTGTGCGTTTATGAACCAACACATTCCAAATATCGTTTTGATTGCCCATGTTATCAAATCCCTGGAAGTTATAAATCTTGATATGTGTTTAACTGGATGCCTAACTTCAATCTGGCAGGCAAGAAAAAGTACCATAAACCAAGAAATAGCATTTTTTTTTTTTTTTTTTTTTTTTTTGTAGAAAACAAGCTTGTCTTTCATATATGTCGTTGTCTCTTCTTGAAGCATTTTATCCTGATCTTCAGAGAGAGCAGTTTATAAAATTAAAAGCCATAAACAACTATTTTGGGTATCGTGATAGTTTATTATTATTATTCACGAAATTCCTTCTTTCTTTGCTGTTCTATCGTGACAAAATTTGTGAAATGATAAATTTGTGGATAGTGTTTTAAACGACTTCAATTAATATTATATACCTAGTATAAAAATAAAATCTTTAATAATTTTTACGTGTCATGGTTATGCCGGCTAAGCTAAATGAGGTGGTAATGAGAAATGAATGCAATGGTGGAATGAAGAAAGTGGGAGGAAACGGGAGAACCCCGAGAAAGCCCATTCAACCAGGGGCGGATCCAGGACCGACTTCTGGGGGGGCGGTGGGTTGTCATACTGCTACCTTTTAGGGCTCCAAACTTTGGGATGGGTTTTATTTATATATATAAAATAAGAAAGTTTGCTCTTCTGGGGGGGGGCGATCACCCCCTCTGGATCCGCCCCTGCAACGGTATTTGTCCATCACAAAACTCATTTGGCGCGAGCTGGGATCAAACCAGGGACTCCACGCACCAAATGTTAACGCTCTACCACTGACCCACTGTGGCCTTAAATGCTATATATGTTAATAGTGATATTCATAATGATAATTTTGTTTCTCGAAATATTATTTTATCAGAACAGTTACTACTAAAACTATTAAAACTTGTTAGTAAAACATGTTTGTCCTTAAACTTTAACCTAATAGCTCTATAAAAAATTCGATGGAACTGGAGGGCGTCCATCTATCTATTTGCATTTTTTTGTCCAATCAAATGACCGATTTTCTTTGATTCTTGAAATTGTCTTAAAGATTTTCTCTTCAGCATGCAGTAATTAAACGATCGTGTGTGTGTATGTGTGTGTGTGTGTGTGTGTGTGTGTGTGTGTGTGTGTGTGTGTGTGTGTGTGTGTGTGTGTGTTACAACGGTAAAACTAAGGTGGAACATGGAACTAGTACTATAGGGGATAAGAAATGCGTGTATCAAGTTTTGTGTTGATAGACGGGATAGATATGAGGAAAGAACTTGTATACCAATACACCTTTTTTCCTCATACCTATTCTATCAATGCAAAACTTGGTACACTTTCTTACCATGTATAGTATTATTCGAGATACATTTGGATTGTGTGCTTTTACCTGGGGCCACTCTAGAGGGGTCCAAGGTTGATGGGAGGGATTTCTGGAGGGAATTTTTTCGACATTCTCTCAATTTTTCCTATTCAAGTACGTTATGGGTCCCAGTACATAGCGCCTCTGTAAAGTTTGTTTCATGCTGAAGAGAATGAACTATTAACCATGAATTTCCAATGAATAGTGTTCATGCAATAGCTATATCACTGCGAGTCTACGATTTTCTTCATACTAACAGGGTCAATGGGCCCCAGGGACTTACTCCGTTGTCCAAGGTACCTAATTTTTTGTGCATGAACATATCTTTGTTATGCTTATCAAATGGACTAGGTTTGATTCGGATGTCCGGATGATAGGTTCATGTCCGTTCCTTGTCAGTTCTCTCTTTAGAAAACGGAATTTTTCTTTTTTCCTGAGAAATCCAGTTTTTACTTCAAAAGAGATAATAACTTTTCAAGAGTTCAGTTCTCACTTTAGAAAACAGAATTTTCCATTTCTTTTCTGAGAAACCCAATTTTTACTTGAGAAAAGGTAATGTCTTTTAAAAAGCTGAGTTCTCGCACTTTAGAAAACTGTATTTCTTTTATTTCCTGAAAAACCCAGTTTCTCACTTCAGAGAAGATATATTGTAAGAAGCTCAGCTCTCTCTTTAGAAAAACTCACTTTTCTATTGTGAAATACACTATTATCAGAAAATCTTCAGAAAATCTTATTTGACAAGGAAAAAATAATTTTCTTTTTTTGAAAAACTCAGTAGTTCAATTCTCTTTTCAGAGAATCTAATTTATTTTCTCTGAAAAGCTTAGTTCTCACTTTAAAAAAGATCATTTCTTTTTTGAAAAGCTCAGTTCTTACTGCAGTAAAAGTCAATGTGTATGTCCTTGTGATTATATATGAATGTGTTTTTACATCTATTTCTATATTATAAACCCTGTTATATTTTTGCTCATGTTTATACCTTGTTTCTGTTCCAGAAAAACCGCAAATATGTTTATGATCGTAAAGATCATAAAGACCTTTCCAACAGTATGATGAAGATAATAATAAAGCTTAATAAATAAATAACACAGCCCATAGCCCAACAACCTATCATTCACTACCTTAGTGATCCTCTCAACTCCCTTCCCTAAAAGAGGGTGTAGCCCTCTTAAAGGTTGCTAGCCCATGGCTAGCCTTAAAAAAAAATGCAGTAAAAAGACAATTTCTGCTGAGAAGCTGTTCTCACTTCAGAAAAAGATCGTTTCTTTTCAGAAAAACTCAGTTCCTTTTCAAGAGCTCGCAAGTAAAGGGTCCAAATGGATGAATTGAGATGCAGGATGAGACATAGTGTGTCTGATAGAGGATGTGAAAATATGTATATGTGCAAAGTTATAGCGGCTGAGTGCCAGAAGAAACGGAGGGGGAGGGGGTCAAAGTTGGTGGGAGAAGGGCTATGCTATGTTATTGAAGTACATCAAATAAACTGTTGAATCGTGAAAATAGTGAAAGATAGACAATGCAAACGGTGGTAATTTCACATATTGGCAAAAGAAGAATGGGCAGAGTAGATCATGAACCTCCGCCGCCATCTTGAAATCCGCCATTTTAAAATCTGTGTTTTTTTTTTTTAAATGAAAAGGTGGTGACGTGATATATCAAGTAGAGCCAGCATGTTCTCAAAAAGTCAATTATGAACTTCTTTAATCGTTATCTGTGCTTATTTGGAAGATTTAGGATCATCTTTGCAGTTATTTACGGAAATCTAAGAGGCTGATACTCGTATGTTGAAAGTTTGAATTATGATGAAAACATATGTAAGTTAAACATATCTACAAGCCAAAAACTCGAAATTTGATGATAATAATAATGTAATAATATACAACTTAGATATCAAATTTCACTGTTAGTTTTTTTGACTTGTAGATATGTTTAACTTACATATGTTTTCATCATAATTCAAACTTTCAACATGCAAGTATCAGTCTCCTAGATTTTCGTAAATAACTGCAAAGATGATCCTAAATCTTCCAAATAAGCACAGATGAATCACTAAAGTTCATAATTGACTTTTCGAGAACATGCTGGCTTTAATTGATATATCACATCATCACCTTTCTATTTCAATAAATAAATAAATAAATAAATGAAATACAGATTTCAAAATGGCGGATTTCAAGATGGCGGCGGAGGTTCGCGATCTACTCTGCCCATTCTCCTTTTGCCAATATGTGAAATTACCACCGTTTGCATTGTCTATCTTTCACTATTTTCACGATTCAACAGTTTATTTGATGTATTTCAATAACATAGCATAGCTCTTCTCCCACCAACTTTGATCCCCTCCTCCTCCGTTTCTTATGGCGCTCAGTCGCTATAACTTTGCACATATACATATTTTCACATTCTTTATCAGGCGCATTATGTCTCCTCGATTCATTCTCCTCTATTCCCGCATCTCGATTCATCCATTTGGACCCTTTGCTTGTCAGATTATTTTCCTATGTTTAAAAGACGCTGAATTCAAAAATATTGATTCTGTTTTTTAAAATATATAGTTGAGCGTAACTTATATAGTAGTTCGAGTTTTTGTTGTACGTTTTTCTGCAATACCAAGGTTATGATAGATAGGGCATATCAATAACGTGGGCTCCGAACGACGACCGGTGCAGTTGAAGAATACGTGGACCATTATGCAAGATCAACCTTACACTATAGGCCGTTTCCACCACAGTATCTCACCTCCAAGAGAACTGAATTCACAGGACTACGTCACCACATAACTTATACGAGTTATCTTCAATTTAATTCAACTAATTTCCTTTTGCGTTTTCGACACTTGCTTCTATAAAAGTCAAATTTCAAACAGTGCTTTTCTACTTTTGGCGCACCACATTTTGGAAGATTTACAGGTAAAATTCAATACTTTGCATGCATTTATAAAGAACAAATTTCTGCAAACGATAGAATTAAATACAAAGTAATATATATCTGTATTTTATGTTTACAAGTGCTTTACGACGGATAAAATAAGTGAGTGCATATGAAAGATTCTGTATTAGAAACTATTTTCTACCGGTGGTGTACTTCTGCACCGTATACAGAAGCTGTATGTTATGTTTACAAGTGGAGCGCTACTATTATGGAACCATGACAAGTGCTATTGAAATTCGATCATTGCCTAAACCCATTCGTTTTCACTACCCTCGCTTACCCATATACCCGCTGTCGCTGACGCGCCTGCTCCCCTCGGACGCACCCATCGCTAACATTCAGAACCTCCAGCTTCGCCCTGCGCTGACTCGGTTAGATTATGTTCGTGCTTTTAGTGGCACCTAGCATCGGTTGGTTTGTATTTTTTGCACTAGTTTTTATTCAAACATCCGGATGCCGTATTTATATGCAAATCGTAGAATAATTGCAATTTTTCAACAATTGCTTATAATGGTCCTCTTGAATTTTATCTATGCCATGTAAGGTAGTTTCATGTCGCCCAGAACAAATCATTTAGGAAACAATAAGAATGAAATTAGTGAAAGAATTATAATTTTTCAACCATTATTTCGAGTGATGAGTCAAAAGTAAATTTCCGCGTTTCAAACTTGCTACGATCTATGTGCAATGAAAACTAGGGCAATGAGTCAACTCTTATTTACAGTCTTCGGAGCTTAGATTCCTATAAAGATTTTAAAACAAGTTTAATTCTGCTATCTCGGTTTAGATTACCACCAAAGTACTTGCAGAGCAGGAAGATTGTGTGAGATGTTATTCTGTAGTTGTCAGTGTAATCGCGTTTACTTGAAAGAAGGAAGTGAGATTGGGAACAAAATTATCATATACGACCTGTGAGATCTGGATTCGTGTATAGCGATTTCGAACTGCTGAACTCGTTGGTTCACCGCAGTATCGTTGTTAACTATAGCAGTTATAGATTCGGCGTTGTATCAAAGGGTACATGGTATGTATTGTACGCAATAAAAATTCGATCATACTTATTGTATGCATGTTAGGAAAAAGGAATTTTCGTTCGCAAATAATACCACACACACGCAGACTGTGTTTGTTTGTAACTCATATTTGGGCTGTGTTCTTTTATGTCGCACTTGAAGAGTGTAAACTATGCGTCAAAGACCTCCGCAAGCAGACAAAAGCGACATCTAGTTAGAAAAATACTACATGATCCTCTTACGAACATAACTCCCTATGTATATTTGTGATAACCTTTGAGAAAGACGTCCATTCATTTCAACACGTGCATTACATGGGAAGGCAGTCTTTTGTGTTTCTATTCTTTGGAACAACTATGTTCTCACATTAAAAAAATGTTATTAGTACTAACGGGCTTTTCTACTGGTATACTCACCATCACGTTTCAGCTGTAAAATAATCACCGTGCAGAAATAATTCCTTGCAGGTGGTAACCGCATTGCGTATTTCCAGGAAGGGTGTTAAAGCTAAAAAAGAATGAAATCGCACGTAACATCTACGATTCTGGCTTTTATACCTTTACCCATTAAATTCGTTTAAAACAGGTGGGTTCGGGCTTATTAAGGTGTCTTTTTTTTTTTTTCTTGTAAGATTTGCCCGCAGAGGATGGTGCTGTTTTACGTGAAACATCGATTGATAACTAGCAGCCACGTTTGTGTGGCGATCTGGCTATTTTTATGGTCATTATCATCTTCAAATGCGTTTCTATCACTGGCAGGTTATAATACACTGTCTTATATACTACGGTATTTCACTGTTAACTTCGTTGTGACTTAAGAAATTACCTAATTTATTATCATTGTTCATGAACTACAATGCTCTTCTTCAGGGTCAGACTGGTAAACTTTGGCCCACCCGGCTTAGCTGTAGAGTTGGCCTACCATAATAATTTATGGTAGTAATAGGTCCGAAATGTTTTTCAAAAACCAATTAAGAACTTTTTTTTTGTCCTTGAATGTATGTTAGAAAACATGCTTTGCAGTAGCTCAAGTCACTTCCTATTAAATTTAGTATCTACTAATTTAGTATCGATTGTTTTTTTTTTTTTTTTTTTTTTTTTCCTTAACCTTGATTGAGATATTGCCTAATCTGGATATATCATATTTTTTGTTTTCTTGAGCAAAAGTCACCGTCAAATTCAACCATCTTTGACTTTTGATAGTATTCGAGCCGGCCAAAACATTTAAGGTGTAACGTAAGTTGCATATCTTCCGTCTGTCGGACTTTGGTTTTCCTCATTTTACACCAAGTTGCACCGCGAGTATCAAACCATGGCCAAAATATATTATAGGTGGGTTGGTGCTGCTTCTATGGTGGAAAACAAAAGGTGGTCACTCAACCATAAAGCAAAAATATTTGAATTTGAATATTTTCGACGCGCTGTTCGCTAGAGATTTGAAACGCGAATACATTGTTTTGTTGTTTTTGGTAAGGCCTTTCAAGCAAAGTACAGTGAAACCTGTCTTTAGCAGAATCGAGCGGGACTTGCAAAAATTTCCGTTAAAGTCAGGTTTCCGCTTGGTGGAGGTAGACCTTTCCTCTTTTTTTTAATACTTATAAAGGGGCATAATGAGAAAATATATTGCTGTACGTACATTGTTCGATTACAGTACTTCTTTCTTCTGCGAATAAATACCAAAAAAAAAAAAAAAAAAAAAAAAAATGAATACAAAATATACTATGCACACGTTTTCTTTATTTTTCTAATAGCCAAGCAGGGTTTTCTGTGTACATTGCTGCTTGACTTTCCGCATACACTTTAGCCTGAGAAATTATACTAAGTGAATCAGAATCATTTTTCCATAAGGCAAATTTTTGCAGTTCCTTTAAACTTCTGAGAGCATCTTGATATGTATTTATTCTACACTCTTCTTCGAACTCGGTATCGTATTCCTATTCTTCCTCTATCTCATTTTCTTCTTTGCGACATTCCGTATGATTCTTGATTAAGTTGCGGGGATTAAGGACAATTTGTGGGGGTGAATATGAGTAGTGGTTAGGGAAGGTCAACACTGTCCAGAAATATTTAACAAAAGAACGAACATTTTATCGCAAACAGTGTAATGTATATGTGTCACAGAATGTCTAAACATCTAAACGCTGTAGTCCAGAACACAGAATTTTCCGTTAAATGTTTATTTTTCTTTCCGTTGTCCGCGTAACATAGTTTCCGCTTAATGAAGGGACTTTTACACATTTTGTTCTCCAAAATTCATGGGACCATGAAATATTTCCGTTCAAGACAGTTTTCCGTTTAATAAAGGGTCCGTTGAAGACAAGTTTTACTGTATATTCATATTTTGTTTCATCCTCGTAACTTAAGTCGTTTCGGAGGTATGAACATTTTTTTTTTTTTGATTTTCGAATATTCAACAGTAACTTCGAAATTCGAAGGAATTTGAAGTTGATTTCCTGACCAAAGTTATCTTTGGATATGAGGTACCTTTAGTATAAATATCACAGCAATTCATGTAAGGGCACTTTCCATCGCCTTATCCGACTTTTCCTTACTATGCAATGATGTTGAAAGAATTTTTATAAGAACATTCATCTGTACCTTTAAGATATTTTGAGACATGAACACGAAATTCCAACGCCTTGTATGAACATCTTAGTAACCTCCTACTTTATTTATTTTAAATGAAAAGTCTGAACAGCAAATTTCATGTCTCTAACTGTAAGAAATTCTGAGATATGCACATCTTATTGTAAAAATTGTAATCTCCTCTTCTTTTCCTTCCCACTCCATGTTCTTTCCAGCTAAGCCAAATATTCATATAAAGGAAAAACACATAAATATGTTTCTAATTAGTTTATATGTAAAGTTAAGTACCCTATACCATGACTTTAAGTTTCCAAGATATGAACAACATAGTATAATCATTATAATTTCCACCCCCTTTCCTTTCCTTCTAGGCCAAATAGCGAAAAAGAAAAACGCTGAAACACATATCTAATTATATTAAATAATAAGTGCATTTACTAAATTACGTGTCTCTAACTTTCAGAGTTTTGAAAATATGGACATTTTTAATATAATAATTCTCATACTATTTATCCTCCCCACTTCCTCGTCAAATTTCCAAAAAAACTTAGTGGGTAGCCATGTGTCACTGTCCAAATTTCAAGTTTCTAGCTTAAGTGGTTTGGTCTTGGCTTTGATCCGTCAGTAGACTCTCAGGACTTCTTCTATATAGAGAGATTGTTTTAAATTCGCTTACTTTTCCAAGCGCATGGAGAATGGTATTTTATGTTCAACCCGAAAATCCAACTAAATTTTGATAAAATATATTTAAAAAATACATTTTGAATAAGAATTATAACATATAAGGACGGCAATTGAGAACATTAAAATGTTTTCTTTCTATATATATATATTTTTTTTCAAAAAAGATCAACATTATTTTTCATAACAACAAGATTTCATACAAGTGCACTATATAGCAGCAAATAAATATGTTCCTCACTCAGATTTTTAGAAGAGTATGATTTATTAAATCATTATGATACAAGGAAGGATCAGAAACTAAAGTTACTAGATCGATATTTCTCGAGTTTCGTCTGTTATACAGGAATGAAGAGTGTGCCGTAGTTGTAATACTTAAAGAGTTGGTAACTGTACACCGTTTCAGCCGATACAGCGCTAGTTGTAGATAAACATAAATGGCGACTCGTTTGGAAAACTGGTCTCACAAAAAAGTCCGCTCATTTATTCGGTTTCTGTGGGCGAAACATGTAACGGCGGCTGAAATTCACCGGCAGCTGATAGAGGTTTACGTAAAGACTAATGTCTTATCAGCACGTTGCAGAATGATGTAGAGAGTTTGCGATTGGTAGGGAAAACGTCACCGACGAGGAGCACAGTGGCCGACGCAGCACGGCATCAGCAGATTCGAACACAGCTTGCGTGGAGGAACAGATTCAGGACAACAGAAGGATCACATTAGAGCATCTGATGTAGAGATGCAAGGGCTCGGAAAAAAACCGGCTTTTTTGGAAAAAAAAACTCGGTTTTTTCTGCTTTGCTTTTTTGCTTCGGAAATTTTGGGCTTTTTTCAAAATACTGCTTTAAATTGATAAAACAGACTTTGTATCGCTTCTCTATAACACAAAAAATCATTTAATTAGTGGTTGATGCTGATAATAATATAAAACATCGAAAATAAACTATGAATTTCGAAAAAATATTTCAAACAATTTTTCTTCAACATATTTACATTATGAATTCCACAGGATTAACCAATGTATATAATAAGAATTTTTTAACCTCCTATATACAAAAGTAAGCAGAGTTGGCAAGAACCGTGGTTGTTTTTGAATATGCCAAAAACCCGTTTTTTGGGGGATGTTTAAACCAGGCTTTTTTGACTTAGATTTTTTGCTTTATGTATTTATATTACATATTCACAGAAATAACCTAAGTTTGTTTCGCCTTGATGTTATTATGCAACAGCGGGGTTATGCCGGAAGAACTCCTGTAAGCTTAAAGAAGTGCGGTCAGTAAATTTCTTAAGTTGAGAATCTCCCGCCCTAGCCATTGGGAAAATCCCGTCATTACTTGAAATGTAAGACAATAACGGGAAAATCCTGTTATTGCTTTGCATGTAAAATTTAAAGGTCAACGTACCATAATCAGTACGCTAAAACTGAGGTATTAAATTACAAATTTAGTACCGGTACGTAGATATCATTGAAAGTCCAATCCAAGCTAATGTTGGAAGCTACGTAGGCAATCGATAAATTTTGCCAATTTCTATCAATATATTTAAGCAATATTGGCTTCTTTATAAAACAACACGCATTTAGGCATGTAGAAATATACAATTTGGTTTGTTTCGTATATTTAGGCTTAACATCCTTACGAAATACCGAGGTTATCAAGGAGAAGACTTTCGCTTAAACTGACATCCGAACCGCTACTTGGGTTACGCATGAAAGAAGGATTGTGGTTCGACCGAGAATTGAACATGGGACACCTTGATTAAAAGGTGAAAGGGAAATAAAACTATTGCAGGTGGTTTGATATCTGGAAACGTTACCATGAAGTTCACACGATTCGCATTTTTCATTCTTTTTATTTTTGTGGTTAAAACCAGTTATTAAAAAAAAAGTTGGTGTAAATCAGCCAACCCTAAAAGTAAACACTTCTTTTTAAAGAATACACAAATAACTAGCAAAATAGTATGTAGTATTTTTACTTCAAAATATTCCATACCCTCTTTTTGAAACAAAATAAAATTAAAATAAAACATAAGAGAAATACTTAGATTTATATGATACACTTAAAGGCTGCACATCTAGAGCTTTTGGTTCTGTATATTCTTGAAATTCTACAGTTAAGTTTTATAGAACCACCATCACAGTTTACCCAATCCTCAAGTTTTCTGAATTTTTAACAAGAGGGATTCAACATATCATTACGGAACTCCCCCCCTCAAAAAAAAGACTACGGAATATATTTAAGTTAAGCTAAATACAACTGCACAACAAACATGACTGAGTGATTAGCTTTTGCGCTTCTATCGGGAAGTCCGGGATTCAACCAGCATTCGACCATTCTGACAAAGCTTTTCTTCATTCCATCTGTGAATGTAGAAATAGTGCGTGTACTGTGAGTTGGGCGACTTCCTTTTTTATTGTTTTTAAATCGTTATTATTACTAATTACCACCAGTGACGGTTTTGCGAAGGTTAGGGGGGCGGTCTTTCGGACTGAAGCCCGTTCCCCAAAGTTACGGAATGTCTGCAACAAACGAAATATCTATTATTTATGCCTTTACTCATAAACTTTAAGCTCCCGTCAAATAAAAATTACGAATGTTTAAAAAAACTAAACATTAGTAAGAAACCCTTCCCAAAATACTTTTCTAAATCCGCCACTGATTCTCAGTATAAAATGATTTTTAAAGTTGTATCCGGAATATTATTGCTAAACATATAAACGAAACGAAATATTAGTTATGCCTGTACTCATAAACTTCAAGCACTTCCCAAATAAAATTAGGACTTTTTAGGAAACGAAACAATCAGAAAAAACCCTCCTAAAGTACTTTTCTAAATCCGCTACTGATTATTTGTATAAATTGGTATTCAAGGTTGTGTCCGGAAAGTTATTGCTAAATCACTTCACAGCTACAGTATAACAGAAATGTGAAAGTACGGTTTGACGGATATATTGAAAAACGTACGCTTTGACGGATAAATAGAAAAACGGGCAAGTTTAACTTTTGCGCTAGAAGCTAGAGTACTAAAAGCTCTTAGAAATGAAACACGGATGACAAACTAGAGAAGAAAAAAGATGTCGATAACTCAAAAGTTAAAATAAAGTTAAATAGCTTCTAAAATTACCCTCAAATACTACATTCTTCATGTTAGCTTTAATTCGTAAAACATGTGCTCCATCCATCTTGATGGTGAATTTCAGAGCGAAATATCACATTCAGGTCATGGAATTTTTATCTAACTATAGAATATACTATAAGAAAGCTATTTAGAGAGAAAAATCATGAAGTTGAAAAAAGCCAAAATTTCCAAAATTCTCGTTTTTTTTTCAAAAAAGCCGGCTTTTTATGTGAAAAAAAAAACATCGATTCAAAAAAGCCGGCTTTTTTGCATCTCTAATCTGATGACAGAATTGGAAATGTCATTCGGAAGAGTTCCTCACATTGTGTACGATATTCTGCAGTACCGAAAAGACGAGGAGGTGGAACACTTCGTGGCAACGTGGCTGAACAGGCAATGACAGAAATTTTACCAGGAGAGAATCTTCAAAGCCATCCCACAATGCGACAAGTGCTTTAACCGATACGGAGACCATGTCGAAATATAACCGAATGTATGTACTATCTGATGGCTGTATTGGTTGTATGAAATAATATATACATGTTTCACTGCAGGCTTTGTAACATTACTTTTTGATCACTCCTCGTATTACGAAACCTCGAGAATTTGATTTTTCACTCTTCACACGTCGTACTTAATAACGAAAGTAGTATATAAACTACTGAAACTACCCTTGAAGGAATTTTAAAAGGATCACGTCTGTGGAATGGTTTACTTTAATTGTTACTAAGGTATCTATCATTTCAACTGATAACATGCATCCCACCTTTGACCACCCTATTATTTTATCAGCTTACCTAATGTAACCACCATTACTATTGTTTTATGCTGATTTATAAAATACTATCTTCCCATCAGACAGAATTAATTTAAAACTCGCTTGAACGTTAAGCCAACTAAATTATAGTAAAATTCATAGTATTAACATTTTAGAAGGTGCAATCTTCTGGCGAAAACTAAGGAAAGATCAACTGGAGTTTAGAAAATACTATTTATGTGTAACTAGCAGAATATCATTCTTTGCACAGGGATAATAAGTTTCATTTTGACATAAAGGACTGAATTTGGATTTAAACGGCATCGGAAGTGTCACTGTTCGTCTCAGCGATCCCGAAAACTATGAATTCGACACTAATATAAGCCATTTTCGATAATTTTGAAATATATCTCCTCCCCTAAGTTTTAAATGTATCTCCTCGCCAAAGTGAAATGATAAAAAAAAATCCCAAGTCCGAACCTCATCTATGTTGAAAATTTAATCGAGATCGGTCGGGTGGTTCAATAGTTATTAAATCACAAACATAGGGACTTTCATTTTTATGTACATAGATTTGCATGAAACTCACGTATGTGTACTTATCATAAATTTTTAAACCTGTAACAATCTAAAAACTCATTTCACATTGTTTGAAAGTAGTTAAGTCTCATTAGGAAGCAATCTTACGGTTAGTTTGTAATCATCCAATTTCTAATATTTTATTGTGTTCACTTTTTTCTATTTAAGAATTAATAATAAGAAAAACATTCTGGATTTTCCAAATCTTTACTATTGTTGATGGAGTAAGAGGAATGAAACATGAAGCCAAAAAGGTGCTTTTGCAAAAGTTCAGTAATGCTTTTTGTACGTACTTATGAACTGAAGTTTTCAACTTTTTTTTTCATCCTATCATGAGAAATTCATAGAAAAAGAGAGGCCGTGATTATTTAATGCTTCCTTTTTCTGGTTGTGTTTGTTCATCGTACAATAACGAGACTTATTTTTATACCTATTCAAATACCAGTAGATTGAGGCGCTTGTGCAAACGTAAAACTTTTTTTTTTTTTTTGGTGTTTTTAAAACTGAGGAAGATGTAAATTTATAACCTGCAGAACAATTGATGACTGTAATGAAGGGGCCATTTCCGTAATAAATTAAAAAGATTTTTCCTAATGTTGTCTTCTTTTGTTAACTATACGATGAGAACCACTGAAATCGTGACTGTTTAATAGCTAACAGATGGCCAAAACTGTCGACCACCACCGACTACCAGAAATATGAAGCGCTAAAGAAGAAACGGTTAATTAATGCGGTATCCCCAAGTCGTGCAAATTCTCTACAGTCCAGAAGCTGCTCGCATAAACCCAAGGATTCCATTGCTTCTTTGTTTCAATTGATTTGATCGGAACTCCGGTATAGAACAAAAAATACTTTTGCAACTGGTAGTATTAATGCCGGAGATTCCTGCTCGGTAGCATCCCCTGGTCTTTTCTCATTTATAAATTTATATACATATCACCCTTTTGATTGTTCAGAACCATTTCATGTTGCTTTTCCCAAAAGGAATTTTTACAGATACCAATGAGATTTTCGTGACCTGTTCATAAAAGGTGGTATAGTTTTCTTTTATTTGTATGAAACAAGTTAACCTTGCTATAATCGTATAGGAATTTTTCAAAATTAAAAGAAATACACAAAACTTGAACATTAGCGAATAATTTCATTTTTTTTTTTTTTAATTTAGAAAATGTACAGGTCACGATTTTCTGAAAGAAGAGTCAGAAATTGTTGGTGTCCTTACAATATATTACCTTTCCTTGTGTGCACGAGTTAATTCTTAAAGTTCATGTCATCTAGACCAACGTTCATCTAACTATTAATTTTATTTTAGAATGTAAGGAGCATTTTTCTTAAGAATGTTTGAGTATTCTGAATTCATTATGGTTTGGTTGGAGTTTAGCGTTCCTTTCTTCAGCACCAAGGCTACATGGTACTTGGATCTATAGTTTAAAGTGGGATGCGAACGCCCGAAATGCGTTCAAATTTCAGGACTCTCCCGCCGCGAATGGAACCCAGGACTCTTGTTCATCAAAGCGTGCACGCTAGACATTAGGCTATATATTCTTATATGTTAAAAGGTTGTATGAAAATTAATAATTTTAATGTGTTCGGTAGACGTTAAATGGTTGTCAACTCTTGATATGAGAGATTAGCGTTGAGATTCGCTGGGTTAAAACAAGAAAAACGAGTAATATGGTCCGTTAGTGAGTCATTTTTTACTATTACTGAAGCGTTCTCTGATTGGATTTAAACTGCATCAGAAGTGTCACTGTTCATCTCAGCGATCCCGAAACCTATGGATTCAACACCAATATCAGTCATTTTCGATCATTTATATATATATATATATATATATATATATATATATATATATATATATATATATATATATATATATATATATATATATATATATACCCCCTTATCTAAGATGCACCGTCAAAGCGAAATGACAAAAACTATCCCAGACCTAAACATCGATAGACTATCCCTGAAAATTTGATTAACATCGATAGGGTGGTTTAAGAGCTATTAACTCACAAATATAGTCACTTTCATTTTTTATTTATACTAGCTGAACCTGCACTCTCTACACAGCGCATCATTCGCATATGAGCATAAACCTCCTTCTCATTCCTCACAACATCGGTACATGTTCCCTTACAGACACAAGTGAAAGAGGAATTGATTAAAAAAAAAGCCAAGGGGTATCATAAAGGGAAGACTTTTTTCGATTATTTTTTTTTCTCAATATCTCGCACCGTTTACAAGATTTGAGCCTGCTTCCGGTTGGAGTTTCTAATTCATGTATGACCAGTGTTCTTTTTCTTCTTGCATGCAGTATGTAATAAGCAAATGCATTACATACACAATTAATTATAATGTCAGTTATATATGGTGTTCATTGGGCAAAACACTCCCCCAAAAAAGGTTCATCTTAGACTGGAGAAATGGTTATCCTTCCTTTTCCATTATTATTTAGCCATGAAACAAACGCCTGACACATATACAACCCCTATATACAACAATGTGGTGTTGGAATGTATAATGCTTAGAATGTGATGCTTTAGTTTTTTTTTTTAATTTCAATACTTCCAATGTACCCGTAAAAATGTAATAAAGAAATAGTGGCCATGTTTTTTAAATATTCAATTAGAACTGGACAATCTACATGAAATTTTCAATCGATCAGTGAAAACGTCATCTTTCTAGAGCCTGTAGTTTCCGAGATCTCATTGTCGAAAGGATTGGCCACAAACATATAAATGTAGTTTAAAAGAGTTCCAAAGGTGGCAGCACAATTCATTTGCACTTATTTCGGAGAAGGCTTATTAAAGCAAAGGCCTTTGAAGAATAATTTAAAAGGATAAACTTTGTTAATAATATTTCTTTAAGTAATTTATTTAAAGTACACTCTTTTAAAAATATTTGTCTTTGTTATACACGTGAAATCACAAATAACCGTAAATCAAAGGGTTGAAAGCTAAGGTTATAGGTTAGAGCTCGGTCGCTCTTAATTGCTATTGTAGCATTTTAATAGATAGGTAGATAGATAGATAGAAGATAGTACAATGTAAACTCGATTTAAATGTAACGTTACTCCGTTCAATGGTCGTGTCCATCATCTGAATTTATTTTTAACATTGAATTGAAGGGATCCCTTATGTGTGTCGCGGGAAAAGATGTACAGTCAGCTTCAAAAGTTCTTTCCGTTTGACGAAATTAGTTCCATAAATAACTTCAAAATGGAAGGACAATTTGAGGACAGTTTTCAGTTAATTAAAAAAGAATGTAATTTTCAGTACGTTCCAAGCATACTACCGTTATTCCCAAAATAAATTTTACCAAATGAAAAGAACTTTTCTCGCTGACTGTATATAAAAAAACTAACGTGGTACTATATTTTTCTAGCACAATTAAATATATTATTTCGGGGTAGTACCATCATTTATTGAATGGACTGTGTATGTGAGTTTTAGATCAAAGATTAAAATATAAAATATTGTTTAAACTAAATCGAGAATGCTTTAGCAAATTGTGAGACTAGCAGAAAGCGATCAACACAGGCCAAAAGTTGAATTTTAAAATTGAATATATTAATTTTCGATTCTGAATCATATAGTACGGAAGAATAGGAAAAAAGTCTTTCATAACATTTTTTCTCATTAAAACAAAATTAATAAATGAATATAAAATTAAAATAAAATACTACTATTAGGAACAACCAAATTAGGAATACTCACAGTAAGTGATGATTTCCTAACTATGCGTCGCAGAACTTGATGTGGTTAATAATTCCAGAAATTCATATTCAGTTCAAGTATTTTTAAAGTAACACTTTCAAAGTAATTTTAAGGACAAAGGAGAATTTTAAAGAAAATTATGTATAAAAGAAACTAATATTCTTCCGCATACAAAGAGGCATGGTGGGTCAATGGTAGAGCGCTCACTTCTGGTGCGTGGCGGTCTCTGGTTCGACCCACGGTTAAATAAGTTTGTGGTGGACAACATCGTGCCCGTGGGTTTTCTCGGTGTACTCCTCTTTTCCTCCGACATTCTCATTCCATTAATTCTTCCATCATCATTCACTTGCTTTAATCATCGGGTTTCCCTTAGCCTAAAGATCATAACTCTGGGACATTAAACTCAAATATTTCATTTTCTTCCGCATACAAATCAAAAACTATTTTCATTTTCAAAATTCTTTCATTCCATTCCATTTCATTTCATTTCCAAAATTTGGCTTCGACGTTTGTCATTTTATAGAACGTCCTCGATTTAGTTAGTATTAAAACGTTTATTTCGAAAAATATGCAGATGCTTTTAGGCTCTGTACATATAGCCCTATACTGTAGATGAATCAAAGAGAGAATTCTCAGATAGAGTATTATCAGAAATTTTCTTAGGGTGATTGATTTCCTTGAATACTATGCAACACTTCTTGCTTAGTAAACGGAGTGGTTGCATGTTTTAAGGCATTCATCATTGCCATCATAACTGAAAAGCTTATATCCACTTCGCTTTCCGTCTGATCTGTCTTTGTCTTGATTTAACACTAGAAGGACCGGATGGTCAAAATGACCCATCACCATATTTTAAAATACCACTGTAAACGTACTTGAAATACTAAGTGAATAATATTTTATGAATTTGTTAAGGCCAATAGCATTAACAAATTCATAAAATATTATTCACTTAGTATTTAAAGTACGTTTACAGTGGAATATTAAAATATTGTGATGGGTCATTTTGACCCATCCGGTCCTTTTAAACTGCGGGTTACTATCTTGAAGAGCATTTATCAATTCTACATTCTTCCTCTTCTTCTTTTACCTTTCATGAATTCTTCTTTTGCAATATCCGCAATAAGACTCAGTGCTTTCCATACTTTTGTGGTTTACAGCGCCCTTAGTGTTCCACGATTTTTCGACTGTACTCTGTCAGAACATAGGCCTGTTCATACCTGTTCAAATATATGTATTCTTTTCTCTTTTTCGGTATGGTATGCATATATATAATAAACGGAATCTATTTTAAATTTACAAACCATTTATGAAAAGAGAAAGTATGAAGTACGTAATTGTTTGTAGTTTAACGTCCCACGTTATATTCCGAGGCTAAGAGATACGTGTGATGATGAACAAAATGTTGGAATAATGAATGTGGGAAGAAACGGGAGAGAGCCCTGAAAAGCACATTGTGTTTGTCCCCTACAAAATTCACTTGGCAAGAGCTAGGATAATACCAGGGACCCTTCACACCAGAGGTGAGCGCTGTACCAGTGAACCACCGCGACCCTGAAGTAAGCACATAACGTGCATGTTTTGAAGAATAAACATAAGGTCAGCAGACCAAGTACGGTCGAGCTTGGAAACAACGTAAGCTACCGTAAATATATCGTTTCAGCGAAACTTTCCTAATATTTCATGTTGTCTCAATAAATCAGCTAAGGCGCATATGCGAATCTCATAACCACGAGGAAGCTAATATAATTGATCATGTGACAGTAACGTATCAAGGGGAGCAAGGTGGCTCAGTGATAGAGCGCTTACCTTTGGTGCGTGGCGTCCTGGTTCGATCCCCGGCCAAGTGTGGTGGACAACATCAGTGGGTTTTCTTCATTTGCCTTAATAATAATCTCCCTTAGCCTAAAGGACATAATCGCGGGACGTTAATAAGATGAAATATTCCACTTGTGAAGAAATGTATCAAGGAGATATGAACTTTATAATAAACCGACTGTATAGATATATTTGGACTAAGAACCAGGCCCGTAGCCAGCCCAAAAATGTGGGGGGGGGGGCGGTAGAAGTTAGGGGACCGACCCAAACATATTATAGTTCATCGCCATATTATATTCATTTGCAAGCCTACCATGAAAATTTATGGCGGGCAGTGAAATTTTAGGGGGCCCAGCCCCCTAGTCCCCCCGTGGATACGGGCCTGCTAAGAACTATGGATTGCTTTTCACTATGATGAGTAATAACCTGATTTGGACTCATGACACTGATGCAATCGCATAAAAGGATAACTATTTTATTTCACTTGCCTTATATTCTTGTTTCAGAACTCTTTATTATTTACCTTTGGTGTACCATGAGTTTTCTTGTACTGTAAGCGTCAAATCCTCTGAGTGTGTACAACGTGTTAGTGCTGAGAACAGAGTTTTTGGGCTGCCGCTGTCGATTTGATGTGGGCTGATAGCTGTCGCAGTGAGCCATGTCTTCAATCCTTCATCCGAACGTATAACAGCGAGATAAGGTCATCGCCGGGCGTGTCCGCTGGATATCGACAAGCAATTAAACTCGTCATGAAGATCGTTCGTGTCTGCTGAATGATGTGATATTAGAAGAAAGAAGCGGAACGGGATTATTACGAATGATTTCGTGCCTTTTCTCTTTCATTGTAACCCTTTTTATATATATCTTCTACGTCACGATGGCAGACAAAGCGAATAAGTAAAGAAAAAAAAAATCCAGGACCGGATATCATTGAGCGATCAAGTTGATTGAGCTGGCAAACTTATAAGTTATGCATACTTCAGAAGTGGAAAATATGTTGTTCATACAACCAAAACTTTTTTCTTTTTTGTTTTAGAGTTAATAGTGCAGAAATAATAAAATAGTTTTTTTTTTTTTTTTTTTTAATATTATTTTGCAGAACGAAACGAAAAGCAGATTTCGGACTATCATCTATCACAAGTGTTTATTTGCGTATATTACTTTTACCTATTACTTACTTTTTACCTTTCTATAGATTGATTGGATTGAATTGATTGAAGTTTAACATAGTCTTTCAGCACCAAGACGGCACGATTGTTTTGGATTGATTTCAGTTTATTCCTTTTCAACATTAGAGCTATATGATTGAGGATTTAATTGAGTTTAACGTTCCTTTTTAGCACCAACTTTATGATTAGATTGAATTTATTTGAGTTTAACGTTACTTATGAGCTCAGGGGATGTATGATTGAATATATTTAACATCCCTTTTCAGCACTAATGCCATATGATTGGATTGATTTAACTTCCTTTTCAGCACAAAAGCTATATAATTAGATAGATTTTTTTGAGTTTAACGTTCGTTTTGAGCACAGGAGAAATATGATTGGATTAATTTGAGTTTAACATCTCTTTTCAGCACTAATGCCATATGACTGATTTGCTTTGAGTTTAATATCCCTTTTCATCACATAGGCCATATGATTGGATTGAATCAACTTGAGTTTAACATTCCTTTTCAGCACCGAAACTATATGATTAGATTGAATTTATTTGAGTTTAACGTCCTTTTTGGAGCACAGGGCCTATATAATTAGATTGATTTGAGTTTAACATCCATTTTCAGCACTAATGTCACATGATTGGATTGATTGGATGAGAGTTCAACATTTCTTTTCAATACTAAAACAATATGATTGGATTGATTTGATTTTAGTTTAACTTTCCTTTTAATTACAGGAGGTATATGATTGGATTGATTTAAGTTTAACATCCCTTTTCAGCACTAATGCCATTGATTGATTTGGATTAATTTGAGTTTAACGCCACAGCACCTAAACTACATTAATGGGTTGATCTGAGTTTCCGTTCCTTTTGAATATCGAGGTTATATGATTGTGGTGAATTGATTTTAACTTAACATCACGTTCGGGCACCAAGGCTATATAGTTGAATAGGATTGATTTGAGCTTAACACGCATTTCCCGCACCGTCGTTATATGATTGGATTAGATTGATTTCACTTTAACACTTGGGGGGGGGGACGTTGGCTCAGTAGTAGAGCACTTATCTTTGGAGTGTAGGATATCTGGTTCGATCCCCGACCAAGTAAGTTTGAGGTGGACAACATCGTGTCCATGAGTTTTCTCAGGGTACTGAGCTCATTCCTGGGTAAGCGGTTAGCGTGCGCGCCTTCGGCGTGAAAAACTCGGGTTTAACTCCCAGCGGGAGCTCAGGTGGTTCGGATTCCACGTTAGGTCTAATCAGTAGGTCCCGTCTCATATAGCCTCGCTGCTGAAAGGGACGTTAAACTCAAAATTAACTTAACTCATTCTCGGGGTACTCCCGTTTCCTCCTACATTCTCATTCCACAAATTCTTCAAGCATCATTCATTTGTCTTAATCACCCGGCTCCGTTAGCCTAAAGGGAATAATCATGGGCATAAGTTCTGGAAACTTAATTTAATCTAGAAGTTTCCAGAATCCGTCTGTATTAGAAGAGGTCCTCGAATGGTGTCGTATAATTTAAACTATAGTTATTATTAGAGTGAATTGTGTGATTACTTGCGTATTTTTAAACATTAATAAATGCTTTTCATTGTGTTCGTACAATCATTTTACTAGTTTATATTTTTTTATACTATGAATCATGCAATACTAAAGCAATGTTTGAGATATAAGATTTGGATGAACTAGAATTGCTCATGAGACTCGTACTAGTACTCTAGCCTATGTGTACAGTTCCGCTTTTCTCATACAGTATATGTATGCTTTCATCTAGCAAGTTGTTTTCAGCAGAACGGTAGCCAGCCCCAAAATGTAGGGAGGGGGGCGGTAGAAGTTAGGGGGGCCGATCCAACCATATTATAGTTAATCACCATATTATAGTTCATTTGCAAGGCTACCGTGAAAATTTTAGATGAGGCAACAAAAATTTACTGGGGGGGGGGTGGCCCCCCTACACTCCGTGTGGATACGGGCCAGGTTCTTAGCACTAAAGTTGCAAAATTCCTTTTCCAATTTTCGGATTTCAATATAACTGTGCATCATCTCACATTTCGATTCTTTTTCTGACTAAACGAAGCGATACATGTATGAGAACTTGGCTCTATTTTTCACATTTATGTTTATGGTGGGATGTTATTTACTTTCGTTCTAGCACCGAAGGGATGGGTGTTAGATAGAATACGATACCTGAATTATAATGCTGTAACAGAGTTGTTTTGAAGATGCTGGTATGAAAGGCTTTTTCTCTTTCTTCCTTTAGAGTTTACGATTAGTGCACTACAAGATATCTGTTTCATTTGCTGAGTTAGTCTTTTAACATCATACAACACCAGTGACTCAGTGGCAGATCAGTGAACTTAAGATCCTAATATGTTATTGTTCTGTCTGTTCAAAGGTTGTAACATGTCAGTTAACATCACGTGTTTGTCTTTATTTTCCCGTAAATACGTCTTTCAAATAGTCAACAGATGTCACTAAATGTCGTCTTATAAACAGATTAAGGTTTTATATTTCTGGTCGTGGTTCTTTTTTTTTTCCTTTTTCTTAAAATAAATCTCTTAGTAAATGTGATTGCGAAGGTACATATATGATTACCTTGATTGATTACATTAGATGCTTTCCTATTGGGAATCAATTCTCTGGAACCTACCTTGTTCAGAAGAGGAACATGCAGTAGCAGGCACGTAGCCAGGATTTCGTGAAGGGGGGGGGGTCCGTGACATGAAATACTGTGATCATCACACCAGGGGCTCGATCATTCTAAACAATTTTACTGGAACATATATTGGTTCATTTAGCCAGGATTTCTTAACGGGGGGGGGGGGGGGAGCGTGACATGAAATTCTGAAGGCCCAGGAGTTCGATCAATCTAAACTACTTTACTATCAACATTGGTAAGTATTTTTAATAAGTAATAATTAAGTAACTAAGTAAGAAGTAAGTAAGTAATTTCAATAAACTATGAAGAAATCTCGAGTAAAATAATAATAAAAAAATGTATTGAAAAAGATTATACAATATTTACATCCTTCCTCTGTTTATTCAAATATAACAATTTTCCTTTCATTATGACCTCAACTATTATAAAAAGTACATATTCGCTATTATAAAAAGTACATATTCAATAATGTCTTGTAAAATATTTTGCAATATCTGCGTTCCTTTTTCTGTTGAATCAAATGTTAACAGAACTTTCTTTCCACATATATTTTTGTTTTAATTATTCCGTCAACTACTGTCTGTTTCAAATGACAGGTTAAAGAAACAGTAGAAAATTGTTTTTGAAATAACATGTTTGATATTGCAAGGATGCGATGACGAAAAATTCTACTGTTCCTTAGTCTACTGATAAAAAAAGTCTATTGTTACACAACGGCACTATGCTTTCGGAAGCTTGAAATCTCCCTGACTAGTAGCAGAAATTCTGAGAATTCCGCAACTTTTCTAGAAATTTCAAATTCCCTGACTCTTCCAGGATATCTTGCTCACCTCGTCACCATGTATTGCAAGTAATACAAATCTCCTCATAAGAAAGAGTAACCCAAAGCTTCCTGATTCTTTTTTAAAAAATTAACGCGATCCTTCTTTTTCTCATTTCATTTTGTTTCATCCTTCCCTAATTATTTCATTTCTGGTTTCGAAGAGGGGGCCCGGACTGTAGCCACTATTGTGCAGTTAAGGAAAGCTGGCGTATGACGGCTGAACAGAACGAGTGGTGCGACTGGAGAGCTGTTGCTGAAAACTCTGCAATAATAGAGTCGATAGCTCTGGAGACAAATTCACAACGTTTAATAAGTCATAGTTTCATAATCGTAATAATGTGATAGAATGATTTGTAATATATGATTTAGAACATAACAATAATAATGGCTTGGAATATTTGAAAGAAGATTCAACATTCAACTATCGCCAACAACGCTATCAGCGACCTTGGTTGTCTAGAAAGAGCGTGAAAAAATATTACAGTGATTATTATTGAAAAACCCTTCTCTTCGTTTTAGTTACAACATGTGTAACTACTTGTGAGACACCAGCTTAGCTTAACGTAAAGTAGACTAGGAATGAGGGCTTATACGAATACATAAAAGTTTGATAAGGGGCTCGTTCATCTCTAGTGCGTGTTCCTTCTTTGATCCCACGTCATATACATCTGTAGTGGATGTCACCGATTTTCTGGCTCACTAACATGTCACTTGCTGAATGTTGAGAAGGTCTCGGTCACTACGTTCCTTATCCAACTGACGGAAGAGGGTTTTCTTCTCACAACCTACAAATTGTCAGCATTGTTCTCATTTTCTCTTTTTACCTTTCACCATAACGTAATAGGAAGTTGCACATAGTGGCAGATAGTAGCACTAGTAGCAGATAGTGCACATAGTGGCATAGCCACAGAAAGCAAGACTTTTTCAATAAAATCAAAGAATTTGAAATATGAAATGAAATCTTTGAGTTTGACGTCCCATGGTTATGCCGGTTAGGCTAAAGGAGACGGTGATTATGAGAAATGAATGAAATGGTGGAAGAAGAAAGTGGGAGGAAACGGGAGAACCCCTAGAAAACCCACGCACACGGTGTTTGTCCACCACAAAGTTCACTTGGCGGGGGCTGGGATCAAACCCGGAACCCCAAGCACCAGAGGTGAACGCTCTACCACTGAGCCACCGTGGCCCTCAAAGAATTTGAGTTTCTCTTCCTATTGAAAATTCTAATTGTTGTGTTCAAAAGATTCAAAGTGTTAAATTGTGAGTTGCATAAGAAGTCCCTCCATATTCATGAGCCTAAATCAAATACAACAAGTTTATTGGATCCTTTGACCACATTAAGAGAAGATGAATTTAATACGTTATGAGTGTATATTAAAATACACGAACTGGATTTGGAGATTTTCGTTTTACCACGAAAAAGAAAAAGTTCCTCGTTGTAATAATGATGGTACTGAGCCCCATGTTTTTGTATCTTCAGAAGAGCTTTACAGGAATTTTTTTAAAGAAGTTGTGAACCTAATTTAAAATTCACTGCAAAACTAAGTTTCAAGATAATGTGACGGACCATTTGGCAAATACGAAAACAATCGTTGTTAAACGCAAAAGCGATTATATAACTTTATTTTCTGGTTATTTCTTGAAGAAAGGCATATACCAAATTTCGTTAAAATTGGGTAAGTTTTGCGAGAGTTATTGTGGAACAGATGGACGGACAGACATCCAAATGTCCATCGAATCAAATGGTAGAAGCTTCGCTTACGCTCGCTTTAATTATATGTTCAAATAGCTATATATATATATATATATATATATATATATATATATATATATATATATATATATATATATATATATATATATATGTATATGTATATTAGATATTATATAGGAGACGAGAGAAGAGTAACAGTTCTTATCTTCTGTTGGTACTTGGTAATACGTAGTTTATTAGCTTCTGGTTACGTGGCATCCATATCTACTTATTTAATTAATTTTAAAATATCCAAATAACTAAAGATGTATCCAAACATCTGAATATTGTCAAATAACACTGCTTATCAGTAAGGAAATATGAACGGGAATATCACTTTTTTCCCCCTTTCAGTTCATTTTTCTTTCTTCCGTTGTTGCAGAAGTTTTTTTCTAATGATGGTTTTTATTAATCTTTCAGAGGGTTTCATTTCAGTTTTAATGACTTGTTGGTATTTTTTTCTATGCATGATAAGTGCTTCTATTGATATTCTTCCGATACAATTTGAGTGCATGTGAAATTTGTACACATTCCGAGCCAAATCTGATTTTTTTAAAAAAACTAAATTTTCTTGTATCCATGTATACACGACTCCAAAAGTGCATTACCACCTGCAATTCTCCTTTTCCTGCAATAGCAGGCAACCCAAAAAGCTCGGCGCTTCAGTTGGTTGCGAATTCGAAAGGCGTTGGACCAAACCTCAATTTTGTAACAAATATATCAGTGTGGCAAACAGCAAATAACAGAATAAAACGAATTATTGAAAATGACAATTTTATTATTGTGGCGGAGTTGGATGACACCAAAAGTTACAACATGATCTTACTTAAGCAGTTCAAACTAGATCAATGGCAAGAAACACATATCACAGGAAAGCATTTCTCTCCTCCTCCGCAACAAAAAATAATCTCATAAAAAGAAAAAAGTTACATAATATGAAGGTTTAATATAAAAGCCTCACCAAATATTTTGAAAGTTGACAACGGAAAATTCAAGAACAACTGAACCGAAGTGCATGCGAATGAATCGTAGACGTAAAATGAGGATGCGGGTTTCGTATTTTCCTAAAAAAAATGGTTGGGTGGGGCACGAGCCCCTCCAAACCTTTGATCACGAAATATGAAACGTGCTAGTAACACTATGTCAAATGTGTGTAAAGGACATGAAGAATTGGAACGAAACTTTGTGTATGGGCAATACGTCAAAAATAAACGAATACGGGTTTTTATGTTCTGTGGAAAAACGATTTTAGGGGGCAAAAGTCCCCACGCAAAATGTTTAAAGCTGACGCCCGAAAGGCAAAGAGAAGTGAACTAAACTGAATGAAATTGTGAACAGAGATTTTAGACGTAAAATGAGGATAGGGGTATCGAATTTTTTTGAAAAAAAGAAATGTTGCGTGGGGCACGGATCCCTCCAAACCTTTGATCACGGAATATGAAAAGTGCTAGTAATACTATGTCAAATGTGTGTAAAGGACATGAAGAATTGCCAGGAAACTTTACGTATAGACAACACGCAAAAAACAAAGGAATACGGTTTTTGATTTTCTGCGGAAAAACGGTTTCAGGGAGCAAAAGAACCCACCCCAAAATTTTGAAAATTAACGCCCGAAAGATTAAAGAAGTCAACCGAAGGGAATGAAATTTTGCACACATATTGTAGACATAAAATGTGGGTATACGGGTTTCGTATTTACCTGGAAAAGACGGTTAGGTGGGACACGGGCCCCTCCAAACCTCTGATCACGAAATATCGAAGGCGATAGTAACAGTATGTCAAATGTGTGTAAAGGACATGAAGAATTGCAACAAAACTTTGTGTATGGAAAATACGCCAAAAATAAACGAATACGGGTTTTTATGTTCTCTGGAAAAACGATTTTAGGGGGCAAAAGTCCCCATGCAAAATTTGTAGAGCTGACGCCCGAAAGGCAAGAAGAAGTGAACCGAAGTGAATTAAATTGCGAACAAAGACTCAGACTTAAAATGGGAATACGGGTCTCGTATTTTCTTAAAAAAATGTTGGGTGAGTCACGGACCCCTCCAAACCTTTGATCACGAAATATGAAATGTGCTAGTAATACTATGTGAAACGTGTGTAAAGGACATGAAGAAATGCAACGAAACTTTATGTATAGACAATACGTAAAAAACAAAGGAATACGGTTTTTAATTTTCTGCGGAAAAAATGTTTCAGGGGGCAAAAGAACCCCCACCAAACTTTGGAAAGTTGACGCCCGAAAAATAAAAAGAAGTGAACCGAAGTGAATGAAATTTTGCACACATATTGTAGACATAAAATGTTGGTATACGAGTTTTGTATTTACCTGAAAAAGACGGTTAGGTGGGGCACGGACTCGGCCAATCATTTAATCACGAAATATCAAAAGTTCTGGTAAAAATATGTGAGATGTGTGTAACGACAAGAATTGCAACATAGCTTTCTGTATGGACAATACGCAAAAAAAAAACTAATACGGGTTTTTATGTTCTGTGGAAACACGATGTTAGGGGGCAAAAGTACCTACGCAAAATTTTTAAAGCTGACGCACGGAAGGCGAGAAGAAGTGAACCGGAGTGGATTAAATTGCGAAGAGAGATTCAGACGTAAAATGAGGATACGGGTTTCGTATTTTCCTGATAAAAATGTTGGGTGAAGCACGAACCCTTCCAAACCTTTGATCACGAAATTTGAGTAGTGCTAGTAACACTATATCAAATGTGTGTAAAGAACATGAAAAATCGCAACGAAACTTTACGTATAGACAATACGCGAATAAAAGGATTACGGCTGTTTTTATTTTCTGCGGAAAAACGGTTTCAGGGGGCAAAAGAACCCACCCCAAACTTTTGGAAATTTACGCCCGAAAGATAAAAAGTGAACCAAAGTGAATGAAATTTTGCACACATTTTGTAGACATAAAATGTGCGTATACGGGTTCGTATTTACCTGGAAAAGACTGTTAGGTGGTGCATAGACCCCTCCAATACTTGATCAATTCTGTTTTTATATTCTGTGGAAAAACGATTTTCGGGAGCAAAAGCTCCCACCCAAAATGTTGAAAATTTATGCCTGAAAGGCAAGTTGAAGTGGACCGAAGTGAATGAAATTGCGAAAAGATATTGCAGACATCTAATTAAGGAATACGGGTTTCGTATTTTCCTGGAACAAACGGTTGGGTGGGGCACGGAACCATCCAAACATTTGATCAAGAAATATCAAAAGTGCTAGTATCAGCATGTCAGATGTGCGTAAAGGACATGACGAATTGCAACGAAAGTTTGTGTATGGACGATACGCGAAAAATAGACGAATATGAGTTGTTTTATTTACTGCGGAAATACGGCTTTAGGGGGCAAAAGCTCACACCGAAAATTTTAAAAGTTGACACCCGAAAGTCAAATAGGAGTTAACCGAACTGAATGGAATTGTGAACAGACATTGCAGACGTAAAATGAATGTACGGATTTCGTATTTTCGTAAAAAAAAAAATCAGTTGGGTGGTGCACGGACCCCTCCAAACCTTTGACCACGAAATATGAAAAGTGTTAGTAACACTAGGTCAAATGTGTAAAGGACATGAAGAATTGCAGGGAAACTTTACGTGTTGACAATACGCAAGAAATAAATGAATACGGGTTTTTATTTTCTGCGGAAAAACGGTTTTAGAGGGCAAAACTATCACCCAAAATTTTGAAAGTTTACGCCCGAAAGGCAAGAAGAAGTGAACCGAAGTGAATGAAATTATGCACAGATATTTTACACACAAAATAAGTGAATACGAATTTCTTATTTTCCTGAAAAAAAGATGATTGGGTGGGGCATGGAGCCCTCCAAACATTTGATCTCGAAAACATTGTAAGCGTTAAAGGTGCCTCCCGAAATATTATAAAATACTATATATACTGTTTGTGCTTACTCTTGATCTTCCAAATTTGAAAAATCGGATGGATACACTTGTGAAACACGAAAGGTCTTATTTTATATATCCAATATTTACACAAAATTTCTTTCGCTTCTGTCCACTTTTTCAGCCACCAGACGCCTCGGTCCAACTAAAAGTTTTTTCTTTGCAGGAAAATACGAAACACGTATTCCTTCATCTTGCCTCAACAATATTTGAGCAGTTTCATTCACTTCGGTCCACTTGTTTTTGCCTTTTGGGCGTCAATTTTCCAAATTTTGTATGGGGGCCTTTTCCCCTTTACCGTTTTTTCACAGAAAGTAAAAAAACGCATTAGTTTTTTTCCGCATATTGTCACTAGACAAAATTTCGTTGCAATTCTTTATGTTCTGTAGGCACTTTGGCAAACTGTTATTAACACTTTTGATATTTCGTGATCAAAGATTTGGAGGGGTCTGTGCCCCACCTAACCTTTTTTTTCAGGAAAATACGAAACCCGTATTCCCTCATTTTATGTCTACAATATATGTGCACAATTTCATTCACTTCGGTCCACTTGTTATTACCTTTCGGGCGTCAACTCTCAAAATTTTGGGTCTGGTTTATCACCCCCTGAAACAACTTTACCGCAGAAAATAAAAATACACGTATTAGTTTATTTTATGTGTAGTTTCTACCTACCAAACTTTTATCAAAATCGGAGTGTTACACTTGGGAAGTGTTACTTGTCAGTCATTGTAGAACTATTCTCCTTGTTTTTCCATCAATAAGAAAGTGCCTGACAAGTAAAGGGTCCAAATGGATGAATCGAGATGCGGGATGAGACTTAGTGCGACTGATAGGATATGGAAATATGTGTATATGCAAAGTTATAAGGGCTGACCGCCTTAAGAAACGGAGGGGGGTCAAAATTTATGGGAGGAGGGCTATGCTATGTTATTGAAATACATCAAATAAACTATTGAATCATGAAAATAGTGAAAGATAGACAATGCAAACGGTGATAGTTTCTCATATTGACAGAAGAAGAATGGGCAGAGTAGATCGCGAACCTCTGGCGGCACCTTCAAATCCGCCATTTTGAAATATGTGATAATTTTGGAAATGAAAAGGTAGTGATGTGATATATCAGTTAGGGCCAGCATGTTCTCAAAAGTCAATTATGAACTTTAGTGATCGGTATCTGTACTTAGTTTTTAGGTTTAGGATAATCTTCATAGTTATTTACGAAAATCTAGGAGACTGATACTCGTATGTTGAAAGTTGGGACTATCACGAAAACACATTTAAGTTGAACATGTCCAAAGCCAAGAAAATTAACCTCGAAATTTGATATCCAAGTTGTAAATTATTATATTTCACTGTCGAATATCAAATTTCACTGTTAGTTTTCTTGGTTTGTAGATATGAGCTATTTTTTGTCCATAATACGACTAATAATGCTAAAAGACTCACAAGTCAAATTTAGTCCGTACCTTTAGCATTTCTTACAATCAACGTTCTATTGTAGTTCTTAGCCTTTCAAAATTATGAGCCTCACAGACTCCTTCTTTCTTACAAATATTAGTATCAATAACATAACCTATTGAAAAATTATCTTAACGGTAACCCACCGACAAACTGTAAGCAACCCCTGTAAAATGAAATGAATATTTCATTTTAACGAACCACGATTATGCTCTTTAGGCTAAGGGAGACAATGATTAAGACAAGTGAATGTTGATGGAAGATATGATGGAATGAGAATGTGGAAGGAAATTGAAGTATCCCGAGAAAACCCACACACGATACGATGGTGTCCACCACAAAGTTTCTTGGCTGAGGATCGAACCAGAGGCCCCACGTACCAGAAACAAGTGTTTACCACTGAGTCACCGTGTCCTCCCCCAATCCCTAAAAGACGCGGACATTCAGTTAAGAATAACTGACATAAAAAACGTACTTACCATTTTCTCACAAAGGAAACCCCACGAATCCCCCACTCTGACCGTTTGTACTTCTTGTATGTTAGTTTATCACAAACATCATTTAGTATATCGATACATCTGTCAGAATAATAGTGTTTGCTCCAAAGTAGGGGCAGGTGACTTAGTGATAGAGCGCTTACTTCTGGTGCGGGATGGACCTCGTTCGATCCCAGACTTAAAGTTTGTAGTGGATACCATCGTACCCGTGAGATTTCTCGGAATTATCCTGTTTTCTCCTACATTCTCATTTCACGAATTATTTCCCAAAAATTGGCTTCCATCTATTACCTCTCTTTATTATTTAATCGGATTTCAGTTTAGCATCCCTTGGGTAGCAAAATTACATGAGATATGGAGCTACAGATTAACATGAGATCCGACATGCTTGCGCTCCCGCCGCGAATCGGAGCCGGGTCTCCTATGCGAAAGTCGCAGACGCTACCCAATATCCATGCGTGATCTCTCCGTCTTCATTAGCCTAGAAGGCATAACATTTAAACTGTATGGACTTCATATAATTTCAGTTCTTCCTCGATAGCCAATTCTATACTAAGACAAAGTAAATCAATCAAATGTGTCCATCTTCCCTTTTTTATAATTTTAATGATGTTCTTGTAACTTTGACCATGTTCTAAGATTCCTGTTAGTTGAAATATCGTAGTTAACGTGCCTCGGTCAACGTTTCATAAAATATCCCCATAATTCTTCAATTTCTTTGAAGTGACCTTTGTGCTGCTTCTGTACCATATCGAGTTGTGCATTAATGGAAGCCAGGGCTAAAAATAATATACATTTCCTTTCCCCCGACTTCGATCCGACATTTTGTTTTCGAGTTATCGCTGTTTTGGGCATTTTTCCGACTGGTTTTTGGCTGGTCATAGTGCCAAAAGGAAGCATTTGTGCACCCAGGTTGTCTTATCATGGTGTCAGGAATCAGCTCCCAACGCTGTCAGTGTTGTTTTGAAACACGCTCTATATTTCTATCCTGTTTCTGATTAGCTTCTCTTTGCCAATCAATTTCCAGTATTCCCGAAACAAACCAAAAGTGAACTAAATTCACTAAATCGCCTACCCCCTATGCTTTCTTCTTGTATAGTACTTATTATATATTTATATTGTAGTTGACAGAGATTGCCAATTTTGATTGAAATATCTCGTTAAAATGCTAGTATAGGAATTCCCTCTTCAGTACAGAAATTTCCTCCTTGCATCCTACCGCAATTTTAGACGAGATGGGATTAAGTAAGATGGGAATTCCCATCTCGCCTAAAATGATAGGCATTCTTATCTTGGAGATGTAAGTGGCTGATAAATCGTTAGCCTAAGTGGGTATAGGCTAGATGGAATTGAATCATCTGAAAAGGCAGGGGGACGGTAGGTAGCGGCATGACGTCACGCCGTACCCCATGCCTATCTTTGTCCATTGTAAATGCCGTACCCAGTTTTTTGGAGGTGGGGATAGGGTCCCCCGCGTTCCCACGCACTTTTACCCCTGCTGCTAAGTATTAATTGCTGTGAGGACTAACGAAAAATATTATGTAATAATAATAATAATAATAATAATAATAATAACGGATCTGAATGATAAATATATTTTCTCAACTTTTATACAATTGCTGTCTGTTCCCGTGAGTCTGGTTATATTGTTTTTGTAAAGAATAAAGAGGCTTCAAACAACAATATGATTTGTATAAAAGAAAAAAAGCCTTATGAGTTGTATTACGAACTGACCTTGCGTCTGTTTTTTTTAAACACAATGTTACGAGGCACAGAAGCCACCACGCCTGCGGTGTGCTTGCTTTTTTGCCTCAGGCAGCTTCAGTACTAAAGTTAAGACTTTCATTCTGTCAATTTATGTGTAGCTATCAGTCAGTCACTCAGGTTCTTGGCAACGCTGAATTTTACAAGAGAGATTTTGTTCATCGGATAGGAAGCAAACCCCATCGTACGTTGTAATCCCTTCCCCTCTTTTGCACAGTGTGTGAAATTTAACTTGTATACTGTAGTAAGTTACAGAAAAGAGAATGCTATTTTTTTAAATGATATTATCGAATAAGATTGACCATTATTACAATATATTCAAGATGAAAAATATTCATTTAACAGTCGTCTTACTTAGCTGTCTGCACTGAAATTCCCATAATGTGCTTTCTTCTTTTCTAATATGAGCTCCGAGCTTCTTCGTGGCTAAGTGGTTAGTGTTCGCGCATTTGGCGTGAGAGACCCGGGTTCGATTCCGGTGAGAGCTCATGTAGTTCGGATTTCACGATTAGTCAATAGGTCCCGTCTCATATAGCCTCGCTGCTGAAAGGGACGACAAAATCAACTTAACTCATATCAACACCATAGGAGATATAACTCCGAGGGGAATTTTGTCCCTGGAAAACCTCCCAAAATCACCAACGGTACGAAATATGTCTGCAATGCAAGATGTCAATCATTTCCAACTCTATGCTCTGTGACCTAGTTTGCTTTTCATGTTTTCAGTAAACTAGACAGACAAAAGGAAGAATAGAGGCTTTCTTCCAGAAAATTGTGTTCGAGGGTTTGGGGTCACACAGGCCCGTATCCATGGGGAGTCTAGGGGGAAGGGCTTACCCTAAATATTTACATGAGAATGATTTATGAGCATTAAAGTAGTCAGCCATTAGGATTTTTTTTGTTGTTTTAAGATGATACTAGATTCGACTCCTGGTGTAAGCTCAACTTTCAGTCATGTGTCATTTGCAGGTCTCGTTTCATACAGATTCGTTGAAAAACCTCTAAACATGTGCTATGACTAGTATGCGAACTAAAGTTTTTTTTAGCAAAAAAGAGAAATTTCTTGCTTTAGACTCTACCCTGTAATCCAGTTTTTCTGGAGGCGAAATAGTATGGTTGGGAACGGCCAATCAGATTCAAGTTCCGAACCCACATTAAAAAGACCTTCCTTTATAACCTTACTGTTGTATAAGGACGAAAAACAAAAATATACTGATAGCTCCAGTAATAGATATTATGGGAAAGAGATTTAAAAAATAGGTGGTTTTGAAATAGAGAAAGGACAATACATGAGCTTTATTAGTATTACTAGCATATATTACCCGCTTTGCTAAGTTGAAATGAAAATTTAAAAGCACAACTCCGTATTTCATGTGTTTAGTACCCGTGAAATATGCTGTTTTCGTTTTTAATGGCATCGATTTAAACAGCATCAGAAAGATCATTGATCATCTCGGCGACCCCAAAAATCATGGATTCGACACCAATAATGGTTATTTTCGGTCATTTATATGTATATTTCCTCCTCCCCCATGTTGCGGGCCATGGCATCGAAAATGTCACTGTTCATCTCAGCGACCTCCCACAAATGTGGATTCAGCATTAATTATCGGTCATTTTCCATTATTTTTAAATATCTCTTCCTCCCTCTCCCCCAAGTTGTGGGGGTTGAATTTGAATTTAAACGGGATCTAAAGTACCACTGTTCATCTAAGCGACCCAGAAAGCTATAAATTTGACACTGATAATGGCCATTATCGATCATTTTATATATCACTTTCTCCCCTTCCCTCAACTGGCGGAGCTGATTTTGCATTTTAACCGGATTGAACATGTCACAGTTCATCAGAATGATCCCGAAAACTATGGATTAGGCACTAATATTAGTCATTTATTATTATTATTATTATTATTATTATTATTATTATTATTATTATTATTATTATTATTATTATTATTATTATTATTATCATATACAGCTCCCCCTCCCCCGTGTTGCGTCACACGGAATCAGTATTGTCACTGTTAATCTCAGCTACTCCTAAAACTATTGACTCGACACTAATATTACTTAGTTTCGATCATTTTTAAATGTTTATACCCCTGTCCTCCATTGTACCCCCCTTCCCAACTATTAGGGCTCAACTTGGATTGAAACAGCATCAGAAGTGTAACTGTTTGTCTCATCGGGCCCGAAAAATATGGATTCAACACTAATATCGGTCATTTCTGATCATTTTTAAATTTCTCTCCCTCTCGCCCTCTCCTACGTTGCTTTATTAAAGTGAATAGCCTAAAGTAATCCCTGCCCCTAAACTCATGTATGTTGAAAGTTTGATTTAGATCGGTCGGGTGGTTCAAGAGTGATGAAGTCACAAAGGCAGTCATATTTATTTTATGTTTTTACATATATCTCCCCCTCCTCTTCCCTACATTGGCTCGTCAAAGTGAAACGATAAAAAAAAACACCCAAGGCCCGACCCTCATATTTGTTGAAAATTAGATGGAGATTGGTTGGGTGGTTCAAAAGTTATTAGGTTTTATTAATTTCTATTTATATGTCCCCCTCCCCACACCCTAGGATGTACCGTAAAAGTGAAATTACAAAAATGTTTCCAGATCCAAACCTCATATATCTTGAAAATTTGATTGCGATCGGTCAGATATTCAAGATATAGTTCAAGAGTTATTAAGTTACAAAAATAGTCACTTTCAGTCTTATATAAATTGATTTTTATATGTCTCCCCTCCTTCTCCGCCCCCACGTTGCTCCGTTAAATTAAAATTACAAAAACGATCCCAGGCCTGAGCCTCATGTATGTTGAAAATTTGATCAAGATCGGTCGAGTGATTTAGGAGTTATTAAGTTTTATTTATTTTTACACCCCCTCCCCCTAAGTTCTACCATCAAAGTGAATAGCCTTCAACCAGCCCAGCCGTGAAACTCATCCATGTTACAAATTTGATCAAGATCGGTGGGGCGGTTCGGGAGATTTAGAGTCACAGGCATATTGTTTCTCAATTATATATATATTAGTAGTGTCGAATCTAGATATTTTCCTATGGGGGCAACGTGTGCCATGGCCCGCAACATGGGGGAGGAGGAAATATACATATAAATGACCGAAAATGACCATTATTGGTGTCGAATCCATGATTTTTGGGGTCGCCGAGATGATCAATGATCTTTCTGATGCTGTTTAAATCGATGCCATTAAAAACGAAAACAGCATATTTCACGGGTACTAAACACATGAAATACGGAGTTGTGCTTTTAAATTTTCATTTCAACTTAGCAAAGCGGGTAATATATGCTAGTAATACTAATAAAGCTCATGTATTGTCCTTTCTCTATTTCAAAACCACCTATTTTTTAAATCTCTTTCCCATAATATCTATTACTGGAGCTATCAGTATATTTTTGTTTTTCGTCCTTATACAACAGTAAGGTTATAAAGGAAGGTCTTTTAATGTGGGTTCGGAACTTGAATCTGATTGGCCGTTCCCAACCATACTATCTCGCCTCCAGAAAAACTGGATTACAGGGCAGAGTCTAAAGCAAGAAATTTCTCTTTTTTGCTAAAAAAAAAACTTTAGTTCGCATACTAGTCATAGCACATGTTTAGAGGTTTTTCAACGAATCTGTATGAAACGAGACCTGCAAATGACACATGACTGAAAGTTGAGCTTACACCAGGAGTCGAATCTAGTATCATCTTAAAACAACAACAAAAAATATCCTAATGGCTGACTACTTTAATGCTCATAAATCATTCTCATGTAAAAATTTAGGGTACGCCCTTCCCTCTAGACTCCCCATGGATACGGGCCTGTGTGACCCCCCACCCTCGAACACAATTTTCTGGAAGAAAGCCTCTATTCTTCCTTTTGTCTGTCTAGTTTACTGAAAACATGAAAAGCAAACTAGGTCACAGAGCATAGAGTTGGAAATGATTGACATCTTGCATTGGAAACATATTTCGTACTGTTGATGATTTTGGGAGGTTTTCCAGGGACAAAATTCCCCTCGGAGTTATATCTCCTATCAGAGATGGAATGGGTCAGTGGGTCGGTGGGTTAAGTGGGTCAAGTTTTCTGAGTGGGTCAGTGGGTCGTGGGTCAACAGCATGTGACCCACTGTGATCCACCACCCACCGTGACCCACTGTGACGCACCACCCACCATGGCCCACTGCGACTCACCACCCACCGTGACCCACTGCGACCCACCACCCACTGTGACCCACCACCCACTGCGACCCACCGACTCAGTATGATCTACCGACCCTCTCTGCACACTGCATTGTAGACAGTATATTCTGAAGACTGGTAAATTTGTCTCCGTTTTACTTTCAAGACCTTCATTTCCCTTGCTTTTCCACTTGTTTCTGTCTACTTACCTGAGGTGAGTATATCTAACCAAGTGAAAAAAGAACTTCAGGCACTTTTGGATATTGATATTTTTAATAGTAATAATAGCAATAGGACTTACACTACAACTTGGCTTTCGAGACCAGTAGCGTACGTAGGAATTTATTTCGGGGAGTGTACAAACTCAATATGAGGGTATTTTATATCAAAATTCCTAAAATTGTCCCTAAAATTAGGCTAAATTTCCATAAAAGTCGAAATTTCGGGGGGGGGGGAAGGTCTGGACCCCCAGGACCCATCCCCTGCGTACGTCCCTGTTCGAGACCTTTGAGTTTTTAGAGCTAACTACTGAAAAAAAACATTTTTGAATCACTGTAATATATAAATTATTATATAAAAAATTTAATGTAACCTATGTGTGCCTGATCATCACGGTCAAATTGCAAAGTCAAATGAAATTACTTTTGGTATATAGTTAGGCCTTAATCCAAACTGGGATGTTATAATGCTTTTATTATAATGCAATAATAATATCCTAAGGAGGTAGTGAGTATCCGAATTTTTGCGAAAAAAAAAAATTAGTATCTCGCAAGCCGTTAAACTTACGGAGCTGAAATTCAGTGTATTAACTCTTTATTGAAAATAAACGGAATGTGCCCTAGCATTTTTTAAATTCTTCTTTATGTGGGGGGAGGGCACTTTCTATATATGGAAAATTGGTAGTGAGTTGCTTTGTAAAAATGATCGAAAACATCGGTGTTATTTAAGAAAAAAATCAGAAACAAAAAATACAGTGCTTGGCTTCATATATCCATTGCTTTCTGCTGTAATAATTGCTGAGGTTTATGTTTATTATATAGAGCGCTTACAGTACAGGACAATCAACCCATAAAGTTGTTAGAAAAATAGGCATAAAATTTGTACTGTAATCTTAATTACACGAAAATTTTAAGTTTGGATTGTACGCATAATTGTATGGAAAATTTTATACTTTTTTCCCTTGGAACTTTGAAATTTCATCGTTTTCCACTGAAAAGTATTGATAATTCAACAAGGAAATAATTATACTATGATAATTTAATTGAAATTCCTCGTAATTTGGCACATGGCAAACAGCAGTGTGGTAATTGAAGGAGAAGAAGGAGGGAAATTCCCATTCACCTCTGAACACTTTCCAGGAACCTCGTTCCCTTTCGCTTTCTAGACGGGGGAGGGAACTTGGTAATGGCATCAAACCTTCATGTGTAATTACAAAAATTAAATTTATAAACAAATAAGAAATCATCAGTTTATCAGGCTTTAATTGATAATTTATTCACAAGATTCCCTATCAAAGGCGTGGTAGACGAAGTTTCTGTTCTACATGGATCGACATTGCCAACTGACATGGTCGATATGGAAAAGATGTTGTATGGTGATAGAGAGAAGATACTTCTTGCTGAGTATTTCAAACCTGACCGAGAAAAATCGTTATCAGACTTAAGTCTAACAAGTAGATTGTCGATGAGAAGTTGCAGAAATCGGGTAGAAGTATTATCAATTTCCACGACAGAGTCGGAATGGGAATTTTCCCTTATGAATTTACAGATGACTGATATTAGAAATAGACTAAGTGCTCAAACATTGTCTAACTTGTTGTTCATCAATGTTAATGGCCAACCGCTAGACAAGGTCAAAGTAGACGCGCTAGTTATTTCTTGGCTGAAGGATGGACATCATTCCGCTGCTGATGATTTACCACGAAAAAGTTACAACAGGAAATAAACCCGATTTCAGATTTGTTTTAAAGTGGAAAATTACGAGTTATGGAAAATGTATACTTGTATTAAGAATGGCTTATTTGTGTTATTCAACATTGTACCTAATTTTTAGTAAGTCTCTTCTTTGCTCTAGGTAAACTACTTTGAATAAATATTTATAATAATTGCAATTATGCATATTTGTAACTTAAATTTAAGGTTGTGTTTTAGTGATTACACAAATTACAATTATACTTTATGGAGATGCTCTCACATAGGGTACCCGAGCACCTTTATACACTATGAAAAACTGATTTTTCAAGTCTGTTGTGAGAAAAATACTGTGAACTGATAAACCATAACCTTTTCCATGTTGTACAGGGGTATTTTCCTGCGAATAGAAGTTTCTTTTGAAATGCGTTGAGAAATTAAAACTTGCAAGAATACTCTCTTCGTACAAGTATATTTTAGGCACACACTAATTTCCCCCCACCTCGGACTGTTTAATTTCGTCACTGACAAACACTTTACCATATTATATCGTAAAGGTCAGATCCACTGTTATTGTAACAGAGTGGTGCTTGAGCGACTGACTAGAAATTCAAACTCCGATTAGTGACAATTTCACAGTCTTGTTTTATTACAAGTGTAAACTCTTTAGTCAGTTCAGAAGAGGCCGTGGATCGTGTTCAGACTTGATGACGATTGATTTTGGTGAGTCAGAGTAGGTCAAAGTGGATGAGGGTGGTTCATTGTGGGTGGGGGCGACGGTGGGTCAGAGTGGGTCACGGTGAGTCAGAGTGGTCACCGTGGGTGCTGGGTCAGAGTGGGTCATGTAAATGTTGGATCATGGTGAGTCACAGTGGGTTACGGTGGGTGGTGGGTCATGGTGGTTCGTGGGTCACACTGGGTCACGGTGGGTGGTGGGTCATGGTGGGTCGTGGTTCAGAGTGGGTCATGGTGGGTGGTGTGTCAGTGGGTCGCGGGTCACAGTGGGTGGTGGGTCAGTGGGTCGTGGATCAAGTTTTCGTTGACCCACGCCAACTCTGTCTTCTATGGTGCTGAATATGAGTTGAGTTCATTTTGACTTCCCTTTCAGCAGCGATGCTAGAGCCTATGAGAGAGGGCCTACTGATTAATCGTGAAATCCGAACTACATGAGCTCTCACCGGAATCGAACCCGGGTCTCTCACGCCAAATGCGCGTACACTAATCACTTAGCCACGAAGAAGCTCGGAGCTCATATTATAAAAGAAGAAAGCACATTATGGGAATTTCAGTGTAGACAACTAAGTACGACGACTGTTAAATGAATATTTTTCATCTTGAATATATTGTAATAATGGTCAATCTTATTCGATAATGTCATTTAAAAATAGCATTCTCTTTTCTGTAACTTACTACAATATACAAGTTAAATTTCACACACTGTGCAAAAGAGGGGAAGGGATTACAACGTACGATGGGGTTTGCTTCCTATCCGATGAACAAAATCTCTCTTGTAAAATTCAGCGTTGCCAAGAACCTCTGTGGCTGACTGATAGCTACACATAAATTGACAGAATGAAAGTCTTAACTTTAGTACTGAAGCTGCCTGAGGCAAAAAAGCAAGCACACCGCAGGCGTGGTGGCTTCTGTGCTTCGTAACATTGTGTTTAAAAGAAACAGACGCAAGGTCAGTTCGTAATACAACTCATAAGGCTTTTTTTCTTTTATACAAATAATATTGTTGTTTGAAGCCTCTTTATTCCTTACAAGAACAATATAACCAGAATCACGGGAACAGACAGCAATTGTAATAAAAGTTGAAAAAATATATTTATCATTCAGATCCGTTATTATTATTATTATTATTATTATTATTATTATTATTATTATTATTATTATTACATAATATTTTTCGTTAGTCCTCACAGCAATTAATACTTAGCAGCAGGGGTAAAAGTGCGTGTGAACGCGGGGGACCCTATCCCCACCTCCAAAAAACTGGGTACGGCGACCCCCCACTTCCTAAGCATTTACAATGGACAAAGATAGGCATGGGGTACGGCGTGACGTCATGCCGCTACTTACCGTCCCCCTACCTTTTCAGATGATTCCATCCCATCTAGCCTAATCCCACTTAGCCTAACGATTTATCAGCCACTTACATCTCCAAGATAAGAATGCCTATCATTTTAGGCGAGATGGGAATTCCCATCTTACTTAATCCCATCTCGTCTAAAATTGCGGTAGGATGCAAGGAGGGAATTTCTGTACTGAAGAGGGAATTCCTATACTAGCATTTTAACGAGATATTTCAATCAATATTGGCAATCTCTGTCAACTACAATATAAATATATAATAAGTACTATACAAGAAGAAAGCATAGGGGGTAGGCGATTTAGTGAATTTAGTTCACTTTTGGTTTGTTTCGGGAATACTGGAAATTGATTGGCAAAGAGAAGCTAATCAGAAACAGGATAGAAATATAGAGCGTGTTTCAAAACAACACTGACAGCGTTGGGAGCTGATTCCTGACACCATGATAAGACAACCTGGGTGCACAAATGCTTTCTTTTGGCGCTATGACCAGCCAAAAACCAGTCGGAAAAATGCCCAAAACAGCGATAACTCGAAAACAAAATGTCGGATCGAAGTCGGGGGAAAGGAAATGTATATTATTTTTAGCCATGGCTTCCATTAATGCACAACTCGATATGGTACAGAAGCAGCACAAAGGTCACTTCAAAGAAATTGAAGAATTATGGGGATATTTTATGAAACGTTGACCGAGGCACGTTAACTACGATATTTCAACTAACAGGAATCTTAGAACATGGTCAAAGTTACAAGAACATCATTAAAATTATAGAAAAGGGAAGATGGACACATTTGATTGATTTACTTTGTCTCAGTATAGAATTGGCTATCGAGGAAGAACTGAAATTATATGAAGTCCATACAGTTTAAATGTTATGCCTTCTAGGCTAATGAAGACAGAGAGATCACGCATGGATATTGGGTAGCGTCTGCGACTTTCGCATAGGAGACCCGTCTCCGATTCGCGGCGAGAGCGCAAGCATGTCGTATCTAATGTTAATGTGTAGCTCCATATCTCATGTAATTTTGCTACCCAAGGGATGCTAAACTGAAATCCGATCCAATAATAAAGAGAGGTAATAGATGGAAGCCAATTTTTGGAAAATAATTCGTGAAATGAGAATGTAGGAGAAAACAGGATAATTCCGAGAAATCTCACGGGTACGATGGTATCCACTACAAACTTTAAGTCTGGGATCGAACGAGGTCCATCCCGCACCAGAAGTAAGCGCTCTATCACTAAGTCACCTGCCCATACTTTGGAGCAAACACTATCATTCTGACAGATGTATCGATATACTAAATAATATTTGTGATAAACTAACATACAAGAAGTACAAACGGTCAGAGTGGGGGATTCGTGGAATTTCCTTTGTGAGAAAATGGTAAGTACGTTTTTTTTATGTCAGTTATTCTTAACTGGATGTCCGCGTCTTTTAGGGATTGGGGGAGGACACGGTGACTCAGTGGTAAACACTTGTTTCTGGTACGTGGGGCCTCTGGTTCGATCTTCAGCCAAGAAACTTTGTGGTGGACACCATCGTATCGTGTGTGGGTTTTCTCGGGATACTTCAATTTCCTTCCACATTCTCATTCCATCATATCTTCCATCAACATTCACTTGTCTTAATCATTGTCTCCCTTAGCCTAAAGAGCATAATCGTGGTTCGTTAAAATGAAATATTCATTTCATTTTACAGGGGTTGCTTACAGTTTGTCGGTGGGTTACCGTTAAGATAATTTTTCAATAGGTTATGTTATTGATACTAATATTTGTAAGAAAGAAGGAGTCTGTGAGGCTCATAATTTTGAAAGGCTAAGAACTACAATTGAACGTTGATTGTAAGAAATGCTAAAGGTACGAACTAAATTTGATTTGTGAGTCTTTTAGCATTATTATTCGTATTATGGACAAAAAATAACTCATATCTACAAACCAAGAAAACTAACAGTGAAATTTGATATTCGACAGTGAAATATAATAATTTACAACTTGGATATCAAATTTCGAGGTTAATTTTCTTGGCTTTGGACATGTTCAACTTAAATGTGTTTTCGTGATAGTCCAAACTTTCAACATACGAGTATCAGTCTCCTAGATTTTCGTAAATAACTATGAAGATTATCCTAAATCTAACAACTAAGTACAGATACCGATCACTAAAGTTCATAATTGACTTTTGAGAACATGCTGGCCCTAACTGATATATCACATCACTACCTTTCCATTTCCAAAATTATCACATATTTCAAAATGGCGGATTTTCCACCAGAGGTTCGCGATCTACTCTGCCCATTCTTCTTCTATCAATATGAGAAACTATCACCGTTTGCATTGTCTATCTTTCACTATTTTCATGATTCAATAGTTTATTTGATGCATTTCAATAACATAGCATAGCCCTCCTCCCATAAATTTTGACCCCCCTCCGTTTCTTATCGCGTTCAGCCCTTATAACTTTGCATATATACATATTTCCATATCCTCTATCACTCGCACTATGTCTCATCCCGCAACTCGATTCATCCATTTGGACCCTTTACTTGTCAGGCAATTTCTTATTGATGGAAAAACAAGGAGAATAGTTCTACAATGACTGACAAGTAACACTTCCCAAGTGTAACACTCCGATTTTGATAAAAGTTTGGTAGGTAGATACTACACATAAAATAAACTAATACGTGTATTTTTATATTCTGCGGTAAAGTTGTTTCAGGGGGTGATAAACCAGACCCAAAATTTTGAGAGTTGACGCCCGAAAGGTAATAACAAGTGGACCGAAGTGAATGAAATTGTGCACATATATTGTAGACATAAAATGAGGGAATACGGGTTTCGTATTTTCCTGAAAAAAAAAGGTTAGGTGGGGCACAGACCCCTCCAAATCTTTGATCACGAAATATCAAAAGTGTTAATAACAGTTTGCCAAAGTGCCTACAGAACATAAAGAATTGCAACGAAATTTTGTCTAGTGACAATATGCGGAAAAAAACTAATGCGTTTTTTTACTTTCTGTGAAAAAACGGTAAAGGGGAAAAGGCCCCCATACAAAATTTGGAAAATTGACGCCCAAAAGGCAAAAACAAGTGGACCGAAGTGAATGAAACTGCTCAAATATTGTTGAGGCAAGATGAAGGAATACGTGTTTCGTATTTTCCTGCAAAGAAAAAACTTTTAGTTGGACCGAGGCGTCTGGTGGCTGAAAAAGTGGACAGAAGCGAAAGAAATTTTGTGTAAATATTGGATATATAAAATAAGACCTTTCGTGTTTCACAAGTGTATCCATCCGATTTTTCAAATTTGGAAGATCAAGAGTAAGCACAAACAGTATATATAGTATTTTATAATATTTCGGGAGGCACCTTTAACGCTTACAATGTTTTCGAGATCAAATGTTTGGAGGGCTCCGTGCCCCACCCAACCATCTTTTTTTCAGGAAAATAAGAAATTCGTATTCACTTATTTTGTGTGTAAAATATCTGTGCATAATTTCATTCACTTCGGTTCACTTCTTCTTGCCTTTCGGGCGTAAACTTTCAAAATTTTGGGTGATAGTTTTGCCCTCTAAAACCGTTTTTCCGCAGAAAATAAAAACCCGTATTCATTTATTTCTTGCGTATTGTCAACACGTAAAGTTTCCCTGCAATTCTTCATGTCCTTTACACATTTGACCTAGTGTTACTAACACTTTTCATATTTCGTGGTCAAAGGTTTGGAGGGGCCTGTGCACAACCCAACCGATTTTTTTATGAAAATACGAAATCCGTACCCTCATTTTACGTCTGCAATGTCTGTTCACAGTTCCATTCAGTTCGGTTAATTTCTATTTGCCTTTCGGGCGTCAACTTCTAAAATTTTCGGTGCGAGCTTTTGTCCCCTAAAACCGTATTTCCGCAGTAAATAAAACAACTCATATTCGTCTATGTTTTTGCGTATTGTCCATACAAAAACTTTCGTCGCGATTCGTCATGTTCTTTACGCACATCTGACATACTGATACTAGCACTTTTGATATTTCTTGATCAAATGTTTGGATGGTTCCGTGCCCCACCCAACCGTTTGTTCCAGGAAAATACGAAACCCGTATTCCTTAATTAGATGGCTGCAATACCTTTTCGCAATTTCATTCATTTCGGTCCACTTCAACTTGCCTTTCAGGCATAAAATTTCAACATTTTGGGTGGGAGTTTTGCTCCCGAAAATCGTTTTTCCACAGAATATAAAAACAGAATTGATGAAGGTTTGGAGGGGTCTGTGCACCACCTAACAGTTTTTTCCAGGTAAATACGAACCCGTATACGCACATTTTATGTCTACAATATGTGTGCAAAATTTCATTCACTTTTGTTCACTTTTTATCTTTCAAGCGTAAATTTTCAAAAGTTTGGGGTGGGTTCGTTTGCCCCCTGAAACCGTTTTTCCGCAGAAAATAAAAACAGCCGTAATCCTTTTATGCGCGTATTGTCTATACGTAAAGTTTCGTTGCGATTTTTCATGTTCTTTACACACATTTGCCATAGTGTTACTAGCACTACTCAAATTTCCTGATCAAAGGTTTGGAAGGGTCCGTGCTTCACTCAACATTTTTATCAGGAAAATACGAAACCCGTATCCCCATTTTACGTGTGCAATCTCTGTTCACAATTTAATTCACTTCGGTTCACTTCTTCTTGCCTTTCGGGCGTCAGTTTTAAAAATTTTTCTTGGGGACTTTTGCCCCCTAAAATCGTTTTTCCACAGAACATAAAAACCCGTATTCGTTTATTTTTGGCGTATTGTCCATACACAAAGTTTCGTTTCAATTCTTCATGTCCTTTACACAGATTTGACATAGTGTTACTAGCACGTTTCATATTTCGTGATCAAAGGTTTGGAGGGGCTTGTGCCCCACCCAACCATTTTTAGGAAAATACGAAACCCGTATACCCACATTTTTTGTCTACAGTATGTGTGCAAAATTTCATTCCCTTCGGTTGACTTCTTTAATCTTTCGGGCGTTAATTTTCAAAATTTTGGGGTGAATTCTTTTGCCCCCCGAAACAGTTTTTCCGCAGAAAATCAAAAACCGTATTCCTTTGTTTTTTGCGTGTTGTCTATACGTAAAGTTTCCTGGCAATTCTTCATGTCCTTTACACACATTTGACATAGTATTACTAGCACTTTTCATATTCCGTGATCAAAAGTTTGCAGGGGTCCGTGCCCCACCCAACATTTTTTTTCAAGAAAATTCGATATCCGTATCCTCATTTTATGTCTGCAATCTCTGTTCACAATTTCATTCACTTTCGTTCACTTCTCCTTGCCTTTCGGGCGTCAGCTTTAAACATTTTGCGTGGGGACTTTTGCCCCCTAAAATCGTTTTTCCAGAGAACATGAAAACCCGTATTCGTTTATTTTTGGCGTATTGTCCATACACGAAGTTTCGTTGCAATTCTTCATGTCCTTTACACACATTTGACATAGTGTTACTAGCACGTTTCATATTTCGTGATCAAAGGTTTGGAGGGGCTCGTGCCCCACCCAACCTTTTTTTAAGGAAAATACGAAACCCGTATCCTCATTTTACGTCTACAATTCATTCGCATGCACTTCGGTTCAGTTGTTCTTGAATTTTCCATTGTCAACTTTTAAAATATTTGGTGAGGCTTTTATATTAAACCTTCACATTATGTAACTTTTTTCTTTTTATGAGATTATTTTTTGTTGCGGAGGAGGAGAGAAATGCTTTCCAGTGATATGTGTTTCTTGCCATTGATCTTGTTTGAACTGCTTAAGTAAGATCATGTTGTAACTTTTGGTGTCATCCAACTCCGCCACAATAATAAAATTGTCATTTTCAATAATTCGTTTTATTCTGTTATTTGCTGTTTGCCACACTGATATATTTGTTACAAAATTGAGGTTTGGTCCAACGCCTTTCGAATTCGCAACCAACTGAAGCGCCGAGCTTTTTGGGTTGCCTGCTATTGCAGGAAAAGGAGAATTGCAGGTGGTAATGCACTTTTGGAGTTGTGTATACAACTACGACCAAAATTAGTGATTTTCTGTTAAATCCCTCACACTGGCCAGTTACTCGAATTTAACTTATTCCAGTCAATACAATCGTAGGAAAGAAAGAAGAATATTGTGTTTCAATATCGTACAACCATTGTGAATTAATTGAACAATTTGTTAAGAAAACCAATTAAAAATCATTCGCTAAAATGTCCTTTTAATAATCTTCTTATTCCTTCTGCCAATTAGAGATTAGCATTCGTTGATATTTTCCAGTTTTAGCCGATCAAAAACAAGCATTGGTTTAGTCGATACATTAAAGCTGTTATGTTCCTCTACCATGCATCCCAGTAATGACTACTACGTACGATGTATAATGCATCTGAGTACGAGAGAAATAGACGGGAAAGTTATAGTTATCTTCTCTCCAGCGGAAGAATGCAATGCAACATACTCACAATTTACTTATTTAGCTACATATTACTGGAATATTTTAACCTCAAACCGTAAATCTGGATTTCTATGGATAGTAATGATTAATATTTTGTATTAGAAAATATACGGTATACATTTCAATCGACCGTGATTGATTTTGTATCCTTGAACAAGATTATGGGACAGAGCACGACGACATTCTTCATACGAAGAAAAGGTACGAAATTCGCCAACAGAAAAAATGAAATGGAACAAGTTTTAAGTCCCATTGTAATGACGGCTAGGGTAAAGGAGACGGTGATGATGAGAAATGCATGAAATGGTGGAATGAAGAAAGTGGGAGGAAACGGAAGAACCCCAAGAAAACGCACGCATCCGGTGTTTGTCCACCACAAAGTTTACTTGGCGCGAGCTGGGATCGAACAGGGACTCCATGCACCAGAGGTCAACCCTCTACCACTGAACCACCGCTGCCCCGAAATTCACCAACAGAAAATCGCCACGACCGTGACAGGGAATAGCCACAGAGCATTTACATGTCTCAGTGTAAATTCAACGTACGGAATTACAGCATCTGGAACTATATATATAGACATAAATGAAATAAATGAAGTATATTTTTGCCATAAAGAAACAAACACACCTAAAACAATGTTTGTCATGGTTTATTTATGATGCAGAAGCCTATGTACTAGTACACACACACACACACATACGTAATTCATATTTCAAAATTGTTTTGAAATCTGTCTAGTTGTAAACTAACGCAGTGACACAAAGTATGATTTAGACACTGCAAAGTGTCTCCGTAAAATTTCTTTTAACAATTACGCGGAAGTTGATTTTCTATAGCCGTACATTTTACGATCCAAATGCATTTCCGTAGTGTTTGTTTGTTTGTTGTGTGTATGCGAATTCTCTTTTTCTTTTTTTTTTTTAACCTGTAACTTTTTATAGCTTAAACCTGTTTGACGTACCACTATCAAATTTTTATCTTGGCAGTGCTGAATTTATTTCTCTGTTACCGAATCGCAATCGTGTTCAGAAGCCCTTGAAGTAACACCATATTGGATTGACTTCCTATCCTAGTTTTTTTTCTTTCCACTTGTTTAACACCGAGAACGCAGTAAATCATAATAATTAATTGGAATTCCGATGTAGAAGTCGTATAGATTTTGAAACGTAATGGTATTTAAACCATCAACGGATTTCTTACTTAGAAACTATTAGCAAGATTATTTAATGTCAGATTTTTTTTTTTTTTTTTTTTTTTAATCTGGAGGTTGGGACCCCAAGGGCAAAGCGAAAGGAAATGTAAATGTAATTAGGATCTAGTAGCGGAAAAATATTTTTAAATTAAAGATTATTTTTAATCTATTTTATAAAATTGAAAGTGACTATGTTTGTGATTTCATGACTCTTGAACCTCCCGACCAATCTCGATCAAATTTTCAGTATAGATGAAGTTCAGACATGGGATGGTTTTTATCATTTCACTTTGACGGTACAACTTAGAGGAGGAGGAGGGGAAATATTTAAAATTGATCGAAAATGACCGATATTAGTGTCAAATCCATAGTTTTTGGGGTCTCTGAGATGAACAGTGTTACTTTCGATGCGTTTAAACCCAAATTCAGCACTGCACCTTGGGGCGAGGGAAGAGTATGATATATGAAAATGATCTAAAACAACCGATATTAGTGTAAAATCCAAAGTTTTAGGGGCAGCTGAGATGAACAGTGACACTTCCGACGCCATTTAAATCCAAATTCAGCTCCTCAACTTGGGGGAGGGGGAGAATTATAAAACTGATCGAAAATGACCGATATTAGTGACGAATCCATAATTTTCGGAGAAAAAGGCTGTGCATTTAAAGTTTAAATCCAAATTCCGCCCCGCAACTTGGGGAAGGGAGAGGGTGCTATATAAAAATGATCGAAAATGACCAATATTAGTGTCGAATTCATAGTTTTCGTGGTCGCTGAGATGAACAGTGACATTTCCGATGTCGTTTACATCCAAAAGCAGCCCCGCAACTTGGGAGAGGTGCGGGAGATATATAGAAATAAGCGAAAGTGACCGGCATTAGTGTCAAATCCATAGTTTTCGAGATGAGATAAAGAGTAGTGCATTTAAAATTTTTATTTCAACCCAGCAAATCGGGTAATTGAGACTAGTTCCTTATATTTATAAACGTACGTTCTTATTTCCATAGTCATTGTCAAATACAACCACTGGCACAAATCCGGGGAGATGAGGGGAATATGGCCTCTCCAATCTTGGAACTGGGGCACTGTGCCCCTCAATAATCCGATTTTTTTGGGGGGGGGAGGAGAAATGTGATCATTTGTGTCCGATTGCCACAAGGAAAGTGAGATGAAATTGATGTCCTCCCAGAATAAGCCTCAAATCTGCCTTGCTTTCAATGTTGAAGAGTACTCTGCTCCCCTGATCCTCCACAGCATTGTTTTTCAACTTCATAAATATTTTGAACATTGCTTAAAAAATATGGGGTTGGTTTTACCTCCCCCCAGTGTTGACGACAGATTTGCGCCGCTGAATACAACAAAGAATGTGGGGCGCGGTGGCTCAGTGGTAGAGCGTTCACCTCCGGTGCTTGGCGTCCCTGGTTGGATCCCAGCTCGCGCCGCGTGGACTTTGTAGTGGACAAACACCGTGCTCGTGGTTTTTTTCGGGATTCTCCCGTTTCCCCCCACTTTCTTCATTCCAACATTTCATTCATTTCTCAGCATCACCGTCTCCTTTAGCCTAACCGACATAACCGTGGAACGTAAAACTTAAAGATTTCATTTTATTTTACAACAAAGAATATTAAACAAATAAAGAATCACTTAATTAACAATATTGGAATAAAAGAGGAATGGAACTGGTGGAAAAACTGTGTATTGAAAATACAATTCAAACTTAAGGCTGCGTTAAGCATGAATCTGGTATGATTTCACCAGGCTTCATAAGCGATAAGCAACAAAAGTTTTGAGCTTATTACAAATCGGAAAGGGATCGGTGACAAGAGAATCCGATAACAAGGAAGTTGTGATATGACATAGGTTGAGATAGCACATCACACCACTGTCATATAAGTAATCTCACTACCACAGACTACCGTTTACAAATCTCAAATCAGCCACCATCTTAAATGATTCATTGTTCTTTAAACTCACTCAACTTCATGACTGTTCAATACTCCTTATCTTTATGCCAATTTAGTCCACTCAACTTTACTACTCTTAACCTCAAGACCGTTCATTATATTTAAATCTCATATTCATAGTATCAAAATTATTCGATTAATTTTTATCACAATACCAAATTCTAGGAGGAACTACAGAGAGTGGATGTTTTCTTTTCTTTAAATTTTGCGGATTTGGAGACCTATTGTTTTTACTTTTGTTTTGGAGACTTTTTGGCTTACTTTTAGTTGGAGATGCCTCGTTTTGATTTTGTTATGAGATCTCTTATCTTGCTTTTGGTTAGAGACCTCTTGCATTGCTTTTGGCTGGAAATTTCTTGGTTTCCACGTGATAGAAGACTTCTTATTTCGCTTTTATTTCAATAATTCTTCGTTTCGTTTTGATTAAACTTCTTGTTTTACTTTTGCTTTTGTTGAAAACCTCTTTCTTCTCTTCTTTTGGTTGAACACCTTTTAACTTGCTTTTAAATTTAGTTCTCTTGTTTCTATTTTGGTTAGTGACGGCTTGCTTTGCTTTCCATTGGAGATTTCTTGGTTTCTACTCGATACAATGTCCTCCGTTTTGTTGTTGGTGGTGACGTCTTCATTCGCATTCGATTAAAGATCTCTTCTTTAGCTTTTTAATCAGATATTTTTTTGTTTGCTTCTGGTTGCAGACCTCTTGGCTCAATTTTGATTGGTGACCTCTTTGCTTGCTTCTGGTTGGATATCTCTTGATTTCCGTTTTACTGAAAAGTGAACGGATTTTCTCATACCTTCCAGTGCTACAAGCAGTGACGACGCTAGCTTTAAGTTCTTAGTGGGGCAAAGGAGGGGCAGATACATTTTCGGGGGGCGGCTATTTGCCATACCAAAAATGACATATTTATTACGTTTGACTTATTTTACATTCCATTGTGTATTTCGTTGCTGTTTTTATATTAGACCTATATGATTATAAATTAAACTTATTTCAATTAAAATGTGTAACTAATAAATAAGTAACGTCTGCACATGAAATATTTTTCAATGAAACTTTTGAAGCCTAAACATAAACTGAAATGCTTTCGCCTATGCTACAAGTAACATATTCATCTAGTACTATATGCTATGTATCTCTCTCTCTCTCTCTCTCTATGTATGTATATATATATATATATATATATATATATATATATATATATATATATATATATATAGAGAGAGAGAGAGAGAGAGAGAGAGAGAGAGAGAGAGAATTTACGAGGAGCTGCTGGAAATGTCGTAGTCCAATCCAGACGGAGTGTAGGTACTAGGTAGAAAAATGAAACCGTAGTTTAGAAAAACATATCTCCGTATATACAAATACAAATCTTCATATTAATAATGAAATTCTTGAAGTGATTATGTGTGCCCAAACAGCGAATTTCACGAACGTCCAGATCCTAACTGTTATAACATTTTTGCTCCACCAAGGAAAGTCACCGAAGTAAATTAATTAGGAAATCAGTGAAACACCACGGGACTCTCCTCCGTTATAGACAGTGGTGAAGAAGTGGTTTAGTATAAACGTGGCGATTTCTCAACAAATTATGCTTTACATCAAGGATGCTTAAAAGCAATGACTCTTCCCGAAATCACGGATGCAATTTGTGACATTATTCTTGAAAATTGCAGCATTTCAGCCAGTGGTGGATATAGCCCGGGCCGGAGGGCCTAGGCAACCCCAGTTTTTGAGTGACAAAAAAAATTTAAGCTATTATTTATATAGTCTTTAGTAAGCTCACGATATACTTATTATAGTGAGAGGTCTGGCTACACCCCGCTTTTTCAGTTCTGGGCATTTCTTTGGAACTCGTCGGTAGCATAATTCAGAATGGCTTGGGTATGCGCAAGTTCTCGGCATAATGGGTTCTCAAAAAATCTGTCAGGAGAATAAAAGAGTGACGGCATTAAGAGAAGTCTTCTTCCAATTTGACCGTAATGCTGATCAATTTCGCTCAAGAATAGTAACCATGGATGAAATATGGTTCTACCACTATGATCCTGAAACGAAACAACAGTCAATGGAGTAGTAGCACTCATTTCTCCATCGCCCCATGAAGTTCAAGACACAGAAGTAGATTGAGAAACTGTTTGCAACATTCTTCTGGGATAAGTATGGAGTCCTACTCATAGACTACCTCCGCAACGGTCAGATATTTAATCCAGAATCTCTACATTACTTACAAAACTGAAAGAAAAATTCAAAGTTCAACGCCGCGGAAAATGAAAAGAAAGGAATTCTGTTCCTTCAGGAGAATACACCTGTCCATCAAGCCCCTGCGAACACAATTGACATTGCAATTCTTATTCCGCAGATTTAGCTCCGTCTAACTATTACGTGTACTTATTTCCCAAACTTAAATAACACTTGAAAGGACGCCATTTTAGATCTAATAAGGGTAGTGCTACGAACAGTGGTGCGAGGAAATCTTCAGATTTTTTAACTTTACTGCAAAAACTGGAGCACTGTACAAGGTAGTATATTGACTCTCGGGGGAAGTGTAGAAGAAGTAAAACTTCACCGTTCCACGTGCACTCCTTCTGGGTTGGGCTACGTATTTTTCAGCAGTTCCTAGTCAATATGGTAGACGTCACGTCAGTACTTTGAAACAAAATATGTAAGCGAGCACTTGCATATACCAATTACTAACGAAAGATAACACTCTGACAATACGTTTTATTGGGAATCAATTTAATTCCATAAATTTATTATTATCATTTGCAGGAAGGGAAAACACAACTCTTTTTATCCCCTTCAAAAAATTAAGCCCTGGTAGTTGCAAACTAAGCTGTTATAAGCACATCCTCTGAATATTGAAAGCCGAGAATAATGTTTCAGAAAAAAGAAGTTTTAAATAAAACAAAATATGAAACTGAAAACTTCAAACCTGGACAAATACAAACAAGTTACGTAACTGTTTTTACCTTTCTTTTGTTTCCAATCGAAGTTGATCCAATGAGAAGAAAACAAGTCGACCAAATCTACTATTGTTCGCTAGGCACGATAATTAAAAATCATAAGAAAGAAGTATAACTAAAATTTACCTCAAAATGCGCTGAATTAGAAAACAGAAATATGCGTGTATACCCAGACGCTCAAAGAAGAAAGCTTGAGGACTAATCTGCCACATAGTAAATGCATGGAAAGTAGACTACAATTTGACAATGAGATTGGTTATGATGCTGATATAAAATACTACATGTAGAATTTTAAAGATTGTAGGAGTCTGGGGGGGGCAGTCTAAGTGGCAGTAGGGGGGCAGAAGTAGCTACTAGGGGGGCGCTCGCCCCCTTGCCCCCCGTGGCGTCGTCACTGGCTACAAGGGGCAAAAACTTCCATCCCACAAAAAATCTTATATGACAGTTAATACCTAGCAAAAATATTATTTGGAACCGAAAATGTGAGTTTTAGATCATTATCACTGCACTTAGGTTGAGAGCAGAAGTAACGAAGTAATTTTTAGCTCATTCATTAAAGGAAAAGTGATACTAAGGCACACCTCATCAAGTCTTTTATTGCGATACTAACAAAAGAAAAGTGCATACTATGGGCTAATGACATAAGCTAATATTACCTGATATTATTAAGATACCTGTAATTACCTAATACAGGGTGTCCAATATACAATGCAACCCGGAGTTTGGGAGAGTAGAACTTTTGAATCTGAATCAATACACAAATAATGGTTATTCCAAAATGAAGCCTTGTTCATGCATATATTTTTAAACTAAAAAGTAACGCTTGAAGTACATTAGGAACCACACAGTGTTGCCAGATGTAACCAAAGGTGTAAATAATTTTTTTTTTTTTTTTTTTTTGCAAAACATTTAAATTGACTTATAACTCATATGTATACGACTCGTGGATGTTCTGTCGTTAATTGTCAGTTTGTTTATTTGGAGTTGCTTGAAAACTAAGTAGCAGAAAAAAAGAATTTTTCATTTCCACCGATAACTAATCGGATGAGGCCTCTGTAAGGGGGGACTAGGAAAATCGTAGTTTTCATGAATTAATACTCTAAATTGGTAACTCTGCTGATGTTTCAGTGCATTAAAAGATGTGTTAAGGATCTGTCTACATTATGCAATTTATGGAAACAATGAAAAAGAAACTTTGAAATTATCATGAAAAAACTTTTACCTACATGCACCCGGCAACGCTGCTATTCATTTCTATGGGGCTACTTAAAGCAAGAGGTATAAAAGAACAATCCTCAAACTATACAAGACCTGGAAACGAACATTCGTAGTACCATTGAGAACATTAACACTTCTACTCTTCGTAAAGTTGCTGCAAATATGGTGAAACGTGTGGACCTGTGTTTGAATCAAAACAGGGGGTACTTCCAGCATCTGTTCCAGCATTGCGTGGTAGTAGCAGTGTTGCCGGGTGCATGTAAGTAACAGTTTTATCATGATAATTTCAAAGTTTCTTTTTCGTTATCTTCAGGAATTGCATGATTTAGACGGATCCTTAACACATCTTTCGATGCACTGAAACATCAGCAGAGTTGTCAATTCAGAATGTTAATTCATGAAAACTACAATTTTCCTAGTTCCCCCTTACAGAGGTCTCATCCGATTGGTTATCGGTGGAAATGAAAAATTCTTTTTCCTGCTCCATAGTTTTCAAGCTACTGCAACTAAACAAACTGAAAATTAACGACAGAAAATCCATACGTATGAGTTATGAGTCAATTAACATGTTTTGAAAAAAAATATTTACACCTTTGGTTACATCTGGCAATACTGGGTGGTTCCTCGTGTACTTCAATCGTTGCTTCCTATTTAAAAATATATGTATGAACACTTCATTTTGGTATAACCATTATTTGTGTATCGCTTCAGGTTCAAAAGTTCTACTCTCCCAAACTCCGGGTTCCATTGTATATTGAACACTAGGGTGGGCCGAATTTCAACTTTTCTCGAAAATTGATTCGGCGAAGCGGTTAAAGGGTGTCTTTTAGTGGACAAAGTGTGTCAGATTTTTTTTTTTTTTTTTTTTAGAATTTTTGGTCAACGCCTACATGTGCCGCATCGAGGTTTTATGGAAAATGTATGCAACCCGCGCTACACGGTACAATATTTCACGTGTTTGGCTGTGTAAAACGCATATATTCTCGTTCTTTTAGATTCAGCCTTAATATCAGCTTGAACTATACCTAATTCTCCTTCCCAGAGCTCACTTAGTTCTTCGCAGTGCAGTTCTTTGCTTAAATTGGCCAAATTTCAACGCTTAAGGCAAGAAGTTAGCGTTTTTTTATTTGTATGTACAAAAAATTGATTTATTTTTGTTTAGGCTTTGAGTAGAGTTTATTTACATATTTATTTATGTATTTATTTATCTTTTCTTCTAATGCAATTCATTATCAACATTCACGATCATTTATTCTTTGTCCAAAATAACCCAGAACTCATCACAAAGAAATGACTACACTTCGAGTTCCACCCACCTTAAGTTCCGCCCTCCCGTTGTCTAATCTTCTGCCATGGCCTAACTTGCTTGCGTCCTCACATATGTGCTTTATTTTTCTAGATGGTATAGTATTATTTCCATCTGAATATTGGCATCCCCTTGCTAGAAACCAAGGCACAGCGTATGAATCCATCACAACCTGCCGGCCCATACACGGATAGAGAAGCTTGCGTCACCAAACCCATCATTCACTCTACTGCTTGGGTATGGCACGGTAACGTAGTTATTTCTTCTTCGAGCATTACAGATAACTAAATATTTTCTTCAATCTCGTCGTTGGAGAGTATCTTGGTGAGCGGAGGTTCTGCTGGGGACAAGGTCATCCACTCCACCATGTCGTAGTAATCGCCCGCGTCAAAATTTATTTTTAAGAACTGCGAATTATTGGAAAACACAGAGAATACTATCTGCTTAGGTTCCGTGGGTAGAAATTAGGCTAGCTGTCCCAAATTCTATAAATGCGGCGGTCCTTCACAGCATGATGGTTTTTGCTGGATGGCAAACCAGACCCGGGGATACATCATGACGATGTATTGCACAAGATACATGAATGCCTCGTAAGTTCTAGCTGTGCTAATGTACAAACGAAGAATGCGACATGCCTTGTTGAGCCAACGTGACTGGACCACTAACCCGGGTTTCTTGTTCGCCAAGTTTGAAGAACAGTATCCTGAGTGAATTGCTCTGCAGATTGCTAGTAAATATTGTTGGTCCACTGAGGTCTTCAACTTTTGCGAATTCATCCAAGCAGTCAAGATTTATTGCTTGGTATTTTACCAATTGCGCTTCCTCGCATTTGTCGAGCTTTCTTCGATTGGGTCTCGAAAGTGTTTTTGGACGCGATGCTCCCCCGTCGAGATGTCTTATTCAGTAACGAAGAGGTAGTTCATTTCCCTGAACAAGGCAAATACGTTCTTCTCGATTTAGTTTTATTTTTTTAAACAATGTAGAGCCCCTTTAAATCTTCCCGTGTTGATTGGTGTACCGTCATAGCCAGCTGCTACCACCGTTGATAGATCAGTTCAGTTTTCATCCAGAAATGCGTACATAGACGCGGCGATGTCCTCTCCACTACCAGACTTCGGCACGACGTTGCCCAAATATGTTGAACCTGGTTCTTCCACTAGTGTTAAGTGTTCTTCTTCGATCTGCCGTCGATACCAATGTTTTCCTTTTTTCGCTTGCGTTAGGGTCTGGTCTTTTCTTCCATCGAAGAAGACTCTTCTAACAGATTTTCCGACTATGTCGTCGTCATTTTCTTGAACAGCTGCGCTGAATTTACTCTTTTCACTCATAATCTTCATTTTATTAATAACAAGGTTTTTGCGCTCCATTTAAATGACTCCTGCATCTTGAATTGCTGCACTAGCGATTAGTGAAACTGCCCAGAGAAGAAATAACTGCTTTTCCATGCCATGCCCAAGCAGTAGAGAGAATGGTGCATTTGGTGACGCAAGCTCCTCACTCCTGTGTGCTGGCAAGTCGCGACAGATTCATACGCTGTGCCTTGATTTCTAGTAAGGAAATGCCAACACTCGGACTATGCCAAATAGAAAAGTAAAGCAAGTAAGTGATGACGCAAGCAAGTAAGGCTATGGCAGAAAATTAGACAGAGCGGGAGGACGGAACTAAAAGTGGTGAAACTAGAAGTGCAATCACCTCCTCTTGGTGAGTTCTGGGTTATTTTGGACAAAGAATAAATGATCGAGAATGTTGATAATGAATTGCATTACAGCAAAAGATAAATAAATCAATAAGTAAATAAACTCTACTCTTAGGCTAAACAAAATAAATCAATTTTTGTACATAAAAATAAAAAAATGCTAACTTCTTGCCTTAAGCGTTGAAATTTGGCCAATTTAAGCGAACAACTGCACATAAGCGGACTTTGGAAAGGTGAATTAGGTACAGTTCAAGTACCTCTAAGTCTGAATCTAAAAAAGACGGAAATATATGTTTTTTACATAACCAAAAAACGTGAAATATTGTACCGTGTAATGCGGGTTGCATACGTTTTCCATAAAACCTCGATGCGGCACATGAAGACGTTGACTAAAAATTCTGAAAAAAATCTGGCACACTTTGTCCACTAAAAGACACCCTTTAGCCGCTTCGCCGAACCGATTTAAAAAAAAAAAAGTTGAAATTCGGCCCACCCTATTGGACACCCTGTATAATATTTATCATTACCTAATGATAATCTAATATTACCACTAAATATTAAACTTTAATTTTAGATATTTTCCCGTAAATATCTCATTAATAGTCATGGGTATTTGTTCTAATGTATATGCTAAATAAAAATAAACGAATGCAGAAAAAAAAATGTAACTGTAAAACAAGAACTAATTTTGAATGAGGAAGCTAACAGTGGAAAAAGTTTTATTCATTCAGATGAAAGGAGATTCAAGTTTTGTGTTCATTGGAATTTATTACATATGTGTCGTTACAACAACTGCTAATAAAAATGAATGAACACAAGTTGGCGCATGAAACCTAAATAATAAAAAGAAAAAAAGAAACTTTGGTTGCAAAATAGATGGTATGTTGATTAAACACGTTCTCACATATTATCCAATCCCCTTAAACATTTTCTTTCTTTTTCCTTTACCATCAAACTATTAATCTTTTTATTACGTAACAGCTGTATTCTATATGATCATGAAAATAAATCATATATTTTTTTAAAGAACCAAATATGTTTATGCATGTTTAAATCTTCCTGTCCCTATTATCTTTCAATATATACATAAACACTGCTTTTTTTTGTTTTATTTTAAAGTGATATGCATTAGTCAAAATGTTGCATTTAGAATTTATGTTATACGCTTGTAGACAAAGTCGTATTACACGGTTTAAGAAGTAGTAAAACTTTTTTTTCTCAACTACCTGATGTGGTGAAATGATATAACTAAAGGAAGTGACAGACTCTTGTTATGTAAAAAAAAAAAAAGTATTTATTTACATGTATACGAGTGTGCCTGAGCATAAATATTATGCATAAATTTATGTATTTTAATACTGAATAAATAAAAGGAAGAAGTAGAAGGCATCTGTACACAGTTGTGTAGTAATAACACGACAAACAATTAGAACAAGAAAAAGGGTAAAGAGTGCAGTGTTACCAGATTTTCAAATTAAAATACTTATACCAAAATCTAACAAAATTTTTGTATCAATATTTTGAATGAAATTTCCGTACCGTTTTTTCAAAACCATATTTTTTTACTAGGTTATATTTGTGTTTGTTTGTTTGTTAGAGTTAAATCTTGTAAGTTGCATTTTACGTACTTTCATAAGTAACCATAAGATAATTCTATAAAAAAAGGTTTCAAGAGTTTCACAGTTGTAATTTACGAGTAATGACACAATTTGTATCAAAACTTAAAACTGTTTATTTCCGTACATATGAAATACAAAAAATAATAATAATAATTACAAAAATACAAAAAAAAACATCTTTTTTATTTTTAACCGTACTATGTACGTGTTAAGATGAATATACAAAAAAGTTTCATAGTTTCATACTTTTGAGCAGTGGCACAATTTGTAAAAAAAAAAAAAAAAAAAAAAAAAAAAAAAAAAAAAAAAAAAGCTTTGTTTGCCCATTAATGTTTGACCATGTAACCTTTTGCAAGGTTTCTTAGGATCTATTGAAAGAGCAAGCATTAAGCTTTCATTTTACACCTGGACAAACCCAATAACTTCAAAAATAAGGAAGTTATGGTAATTTTAGTTCCATGATGCTGGGTATCGGAAAGTGAAATTGGCGCCAAATTCACATTTTTCAAAAACTTCTCCCCGGCCAATTTCTCATCCAAAAAATCAGAAAAAAATTAATTTAGCATAATTTTGTTGGTATTTAAATATGAAAAAATGAAGAGAATCTGAGACTTTGAAGCACATTACTCTAGGTGATTTGACATGGAATAACCCACACGTAACCCGCGTGGGGTGCCCTGGGCAATTCGAAGAAGATGCATATACCGGTACTTTATCATTATTATTTATTTTAGTCAAACAACTTGATTTTTGGCAATGTTTCATCCAAATTTACCTTACGTGCTATACATCACTTTTAACCTCTTCATTATGTCTTTGCAATAAGCTTTCAGTTAGCCATATCCTTATTAAAGTTTTTGAGATATGGGATAAATTCACTTTTTGTTCATTGGTTTTCCATTGACATTAATGTTAATGTTTTGTGTATTTTTTGACTATGTTCCATCCATTTTATGACAGTTTCTTTTATGAATGTAGAATCTGTATAGACTGTCCTATATTTTTAACTGAATTTCAGTCGTCTGCCTCTTTTGGTTTTTGAGATAAATGGAGGAATTGTTTTTCATTGATTTTTCGATTGACATTAACATTAATGTTTTGTGTATTTTTTGACTGTGTTCCATCCATTTTAGGACAATTTCCATTTTGAATATAAGATCTGCATAGTCTGTTCTATATTTGAACTGAATTTCAGCCATCTCTCTGTTTTGGTTTTTGAGATAAGTGGAGGAGCTATTGGTTTTTCATTGATTTTCGATTGACATTATTGTTAATGTTTCGTGCGTTGTTGACTATGTCCATCCATTTTAGGGCAATTTGCTTTCTAAATATAGAATCTACATAGTCCCTTCTCGTTTGAACTGAACTTCAGCCATCTCCCTCTTTTGGTTTTTGAGATAAGTGGGGGAATTATTTGTTTTTAATTGATTTTCCATTGACATTAATGTTAATATTTTGTGCGTGTTTTGACTATTTTCCATCTATTTTAGGACAATTTGCTTTTGGAATATAAAACCTACATACTATCTTCAACATTTGAGCTAATTTCAGTCATTTACCTCTTTTGATTTTTTAGATAAGTAGAGGAGTTATTTTTTGTTGATTTCCCAATGACATTAACGTTAATGTTTTGTACTTTTTTTTTTACTATATTCCATCCATTTAGAACAATTTTGTTTTCTAATATAGAATATACATAGCTCATTCTACATTTCAGCTGAATTTCAGCCATTTTCCTCAAAAACTTTTCACATCATTGCAACCATATAGAACCTTTCATTTCTTCGTTTTATTCCCCCAAATATTCTCCTTTTTACTGCACTTATAAAAGCACTGTTTTAGATCAACTTTAGGAAGAACATCCAATGTTTTTAGTCCTAATTTCATTTCTTCATTTTTACCCCACAAAATTCTTCTTTTTAGTGCATTTTATAAAGGAATTTTTGTAGGTCACCTTTAGGAAAAGAGACCCATACTTTTAGTGCTAATTTCATTTCATTTGACCCCACAAAATTATTCTTTTTAGTGCATTTTATAAAAGCATTGTTTTAGGTCAACTTTAGGAAGAGGGACTCATACTTTTAGAGCTAATTTCATTTCATTTTACCCCATATTTATTAATTTTCTTTAAAAGTCATGACTTCTCTATTTCCTTATGTCACTCTTTCCACTAATTTTCTTGATTTACTTAAATCTAAATTTTGGTATTCAAATGCAGATTCCACAGAAACTATGCACATTCGTTTTAATTTTATAAATCTTGAGATGATGTATCAGCTGATCAAGAGCAATTATCTGCTGAATCGTATAATTATGTCAATCGATACTGGTCGATGTAATATTAATAAGTTAATTATATTTGAATCCGTAATTTCAAGAATTCAGTGTGTAATAATAAATCAAAATTAATGTAGTTAAAACTTGTTACGAAGAACTATGTCATTGCCTGGTTCAAGTATTTCAAATCATTCAGAAAATAATTCAAGTCAAAGGTCAAGAAGAAGAAAAATTGCAATACGTTTGACTAGATTACATTTTAGTGCTTAGGCCTCACGCCTTACCCTATTTTTTTGTTTTATTTGTTATTATACTTTCAAAATTCATAGTTATTCTTTCGTATTTAATATACTTGATTTTTTAAACATTTATTTTTAATTATTAAAGCTTTTATTCACTGTTAACCTAAATTTGTAAACCTTTCTTTTGCAAGCACCTTATTGCATCCTTCACCTTAATAATAATAATAATAATAATAATAATAATAATAATAATAATAATAATAATAATAATAATTCCATTTCTGTGAGGGTTTGATAGGTCAAAATGTTAGGAAATGCAGGAAATTTCGAGTGCAATCTATCACGGACGGAATTAAACTGATTTTCAGGACTTTCAGTCAAAATTTGAGTCCAGGATATCTGTCTACTTATTTCAAAATTCGTTTATTCTAATTTTCATGGAAAGTGAAAGTCAGTCTAATTCGTCTCTATACATCAAACATTAGAGCCTAATTCTTTTTCAGCATTGCAGCATGTAATAATGTAAATACGCTACAAGAGTAAAACAAATAAATTTTCGCTTGCTCTTTCGTTTAGGGGGATCTTATTTTCCTAAAGCCCTGGAATACCGTGGGAAGATAGGATTTCATGACCGTGAAATCAGTCTTCATTTTCTTTATCATTAAACATTTAATTAACAGGGTCGTGGGTTCGAAACCCAAATGGGTCACCTTCCCTTTCAAGATCTCATTCTTCCGTGTAAAAACTATATATTTCTTAAACACCCGGTGATTCATGAAACTCACTCTTTTGTTTGGTTAATTAGCATGGAGAAATACATTCTCATTTCTGTTCTTTCATTTAATTTACATGTGTAACGTCATGCCCAGGTCGGATACAGTGGCGTATCAAGTCATAAATTATCTTAGTTTCGGGAATGGTGACTTCAACGGTGGTGCACATAAGGTAAATTGTAGCAGCCGGAACACGAACCCAACATTCCACTAATTCTTAAGCTATATAGAAAATTTGGTGCCGCGAACAGAGTCCTCATATTTTTAAACATTTATAGAAAATTTGGCGCTCCGAACAGAAACCTCTATTTTTAACTTTTAGATCATTGCTATTTACCATAGGATCATGGTTCATGCCTAGTTTTTTCACAATAGAGCAACCCTCCCAACGGTACCATTCGCTTGTCCGTATCTGTGGGAAAATCTGGGAGAAATTTTCCGATAAAATCCCTTTTTCGAAAACTTTGAGTCCCCCGGGTTTGAGCCTGAGGTTGATGTAGAGATTAAAAAAAAAAAAAAATAGAAATAGAGGCCTACTTAGGGGTGTAGATATTGCGTGTACAAAATCTCAATTTAGGGCGGGAAAATTTTTTGAAATCTGATAAGATCAAAAGTATATATATATATACATAGCACATAATGTAAAAATTCACTGCGTAATTATTATTTGTCCTAGAATCATAATTCATACCTCATTCTCTTCAAAATAAAGTAACCTTTCAAAGAATTTAATTTGTATCCCCATATCATACACCAGAAACGGGAAATTAGGGAAAATCCGGGAAATTTTCAGAAAAATCCTCTTTTCGAAACCTTTGATCCCCTCGGGCGAGGGCCTGAGCTCGAGTTGACGTAGAGATTTCAAAAACATTTAGTAAATAGTTAGAGGTGTAGTCTTCGCATCTGGGGTATTCTTTGGTCCATGCCTTACTTGACCAATAAAGAAACGACTTAAATGCCTGTTATGGGACCTAATAAGCGGTTCAAGACAACACAGCATTATGGTACGAAAACGTACCATGGATCGTAAAAGGCTTAATTACCAGATAGAGAATAACCAACTAGTTAATATTCCAATAGAATATACTATGTTTAATTTCATGCATTTCTCTTATAGTACGGAATTGTCGTTCATTATTTATTTCAATTAGAAAAATCAACTCCAAACGTAATTAAAACAGATCTTCATGTGTTTTTAAAATTCAGCTTGTAAATTTTAAGTGTAATAGCTGGGTTGCCAAACTAGAGCTAATTACTTCTTCAATATTAAAATTGCAGTAACTTATCCAATCTAAAAGCTTTACAGAATAGCTTACCAATCCTTAGTGTCCCTCAATTCGGAGAATCGTCTTGACTTACCTATATACGTGCTCCAAAAATCCTGTACTTTTTCCTCCTCAAACAAACAATTTCATTTAATTTTAATTCGCCATTAATTATGATTAAATAAAAGGTAAATGTAAACGATACTTCCAACATGCACTACAATTGCAATGTTTCGCAAACTTAATCAAGAACGTTTCTAAGATGTTAAACACAAGCGCGTTTCTATTTGGACATGAAACGTCTCTGTAGACGCCAAAGCTTCTTTCCACATCCACTGACACCTGTACTGCGTATTCATTCGAAAAAAAAAAAAAATGTCAACCTCTGCAAGCGTGATAGATTCGGCAACTTTCATATTCTTTTGAAGATTGACCATCAACCTTTTCTTAGGGAAAATAGTTTGACTGTTGCCCCAGGGAAGTACGTAGACGGGATACGGACAAAATCTCGCGGCCGAAACATCGCCGCCCAAAACCTCACGTGGTTAAAACCTCGCGGGACAAAATCTCGCCAGGTCGAAACCTCGCGTGGCCAAAACCTCGCCGGCTAAAATCTCGCGTGACCAAAACCTCGCCGCCCAAAATCCCGTGAGCCAAAATCTCTCCTGGTCAAAACCTCGCGGACCAAAATCTCGCTTGGCCAAAAACTTGCGGAATGAAACCTTTCCTTCAAATTTACCCAATGAGTTTCTTAATATGCAATTCCACATTACAAATAATAATAATAATAATAATAATAATAATAATAATAATAATAATAATAATAATAATAATAATAATAATAATATACAAAACATCGTGTGTGTGGGCTTTCTTGGGGTATTCCCGTTTTTTCCCACTTTCTTCATTCCTTCATTTCCTTCATCCTGATCATCTACGTCTCCTTTAACTACAGGACATAATCGAGGGACGTGACAACTCAGATATTATTTCCATAAATATTATTCGATTTTGTTAGAATTTCCTAATGTCACCGTCAAAGTGAAATAAAAACCATCCCAGGCTCAAACTCATCTATTCAGCGCTGTCCAAATGGCGGCCCGCCAAACCATTTTCTGCGGCCCACAAAGTTTTCACGATACACGATTTTTATTACTGATAGTATTTTCATTTATATTTATTCATTCGTTTAATGTTTCCACTCTTCTTTCGAAATAACGCATCAATTTAACGCTTCTGTGCAACAAAAAGGCGCGGATATCCACACAGCTTAATGTGGGATCTGAACCACATGAGCTCTTTGATCTCCCACGATTAAAGCACGTACGTTTACCGCTTAGTCACAAGGGAACTCAAGAAAATTCACAGTCACGATGCTGTCTACCATAAACTGACATGATCTGAGATGGTATCAGGGACCCCATATAAGTCTGTGGCTCTTTGAGAATGCGTTTTCGAAGCGTTACCCTCTAGAGCGAACGCGACCAAGGTGGCTATTTGGTAACTTTATTTTGCCAGAGCTATAAATCATACTGTAAGCCAATCAGGGTTTCCAGGTCTTTTTTGCCAAGTCCAGGGGCCTATTCCACCATTGAACTTTGCAACTTTTCACTTTTCACTTTTCACTTTGCAATGTTTGCAAAGTGAAAAGTTTTTGAGTTCCACCATTATTTTTGTAGAACTTTGCAATTTGATATTCTGCAACCGCAAAGTTGCAAAGTCTTTGCAAAGTGACAGTTGAATCGTTGAATGTTCAAGTGCGACTTTAGGCGCTGTATTTACAAGGATTCGTAATTAAAAGTTTTAGTCAATTATTTCAGAAATGGGAAGAAAAGAAGTTGAGGAGAAGAAAATAGCAGTTCTTCAGGTGGTGAAAGAGAAACGTCATATATTATTTGGTTCCTATAAAGACAACAAATTGACCAAAAGTTTGAAAGAAAAAGCATGGACAGAGGTCTTGGAGAAAGCCAAATCTGTAGAACTTGCTGGAGAGAACAGACACTGGACCTTAGCTCGTGACAATTTATACGGCTTATGGAAAAGCCGAGCATTAGTAAATAGATTCATTTGTAGTCGGCTTATGTTTAGCAGAAGGGGTCCAGCAATTGTTTCGGGTTATGTCGGACAGATGGGGGCCAAAATTAGGTAAAAAAAAAAATGTATACAGCAGAAATCATTCCATGTTACGAAAAGGTAATTGAAGTGTGAGCAATGTGTGGTCGTAGTGATATCCTATCCTAACCTAACCTAAGGCTGGATCCTGTATCGGGTGCAATATTTCAATTCTGAACCTAACCTAACCTGACCTGACGTATCCTAATGTAACCTAACGAAAAGCAACCTGTTTTAAAAAGTACTGAAAATTTACCAGGAAGTAACAAATTTTTGGTAATAATTGCTGTCCTCTATCTGTCCGACATATCCCATTGTTTCTAAAAGATGTTACAACTTCTGTTCACATTAAGTTAGGTTAGGTTAGATGAGGGCATATTTTTGGAACTGGGTAGCCGGAATATTTTGCTTAAATTTCGTGATTTCTTGCTATATGTTCTGTATCTTTTGATGGTGTAGGTAGGTTAGGTTAGTTTAGTTTAGAGTAGGGTAGGGTAGGATGGGCCAGAATTCTTTGCTTAAAATTCGTACTTTCTTCGTATATTTTATGTTTCTGAAGGTTTAGGCTTGGTTTTAGCTTAGGTTAGATTAGTTTAGGTTATGTTATGCTATGTTAGTGCTTAGTAAATATATATTTACGTAACATCAACTCATTTCTCCTGTAAACATGGTGATTTTACCTGATTTTGGCTCCCCCAGTTCCAAAATTATCCCGGCGTGTTTAGGTTAGTTTATGTTAGACTCTATTAGTGTAAGGGTTCAGCATAATTTCCAAGAAAACTATAAAATTTCGCTTATTTCCACTAACATTAGGTTAGTTTACGTTAGTTCAGGTTAGTTTATGTTAGGTTAGGTTACATTTGGTTACGTTATGTTAGGTCTAAGTACTTGCATCATCCATTTCTCCTGTAAATTCTGTTATTTATGTGTTTCTAGACCCCTTCTGCTAAACATAACCCTTGTAGTCCATAAGTAATTGCATAGAATGAGTACTCGACATTGGGTTCACTCGAGCAGGCGGTTCTACGAAATAGAAAATTTATAGGTAAAGTACGATGTGAAATACTTTTTGTGAAGGAATGAGTGTGAATATAAGTAATTACTGTCAGAACATAGCATATTGAAACGAATTTTGAGTGATACTAAAAGTATTGTATGTGTAAGCGTGCTCTTCCACTATCGTTTATGTTCCTGTAACCAAAGGTGTGCACTGTGTTACTAATCCACTATGTCCCCCAGAAAAAAAAATGTTCTAGCATGTTTTGCAACTAGATTAGAAACATGTGTTATGCATTTTCAACATAGAATAGTAGTTAATTAGTTTAACTCAATATTTTTACACTTTTCTACTGTCTCCTTTATTTTTTTCCCACTTGAAGTTATTAAACCTGATAACATATTTTCTCCCCCCTCTATTTGTGAAGTCAAGAATAACACCGACGACAGGGCCGCTCTTCCATCGCTACATTCTGATTGGCTGGTACTTATCCAATCAATTGGCTCCAATTTCAACAAAGAACTTGATAACAGGTATTTCTGTATACTATTTCTTGTCAGTGACACAATCTCTGTAAGACTGGTACCTGATGAACTTGGAGGAAAAAGAGTCTAATTCATATCGATGTAACCTTCACATCGCCTTATTATGAATTGGAGGGGGAGGGTCATATTTTTATTATTATTAGTAAGTAACAGTTGTTCCTTAAAGTGTTAATCGTAATAAACAAACATAAGGCTAGGTTAATAAATTTTTAATTTATTAATATTCAATAGAATCAAATTACAACGGTACGTTGGATATTTTTATATTTTTGGGCAATAAGTATTTTTTATATGTACTAACCCAGGTTATTTTGAAGAAGTTAGTTAAAAATAATATGCCAATATATATAAAGATACTAGCAGCGTTCACCCCGCTTCGCTGCGGTCACCCCGGAACGCAATAAACTTTGTTACTTAGATAATTTTTACTTTTTCGCTTTCAAGTGATATGATAAAAACCATAGAAGATTGCAGTAAATCTTAACATTATATCGCCTGTCATTTATGTTAACCCGCCCCGCTTCGCTGCGGTCATCCCGGTGCTGGCATATTGTAAAAGTGTCTGTAAAAATAAGCAAATCAATTAAAAAATTTTAAACAGAAGATTCAAGCTATTTTCCGCTGTATATCGCCTGTCATTTATGTTAACCCGCCGAGTGACACGGTCATGCGGGTTGCATATAAATACGTTTATTTTTACCTATGATGAACTAATAACATAGGATTTGTACGTTATGGACACCTGAATGGTCAATTATCTCAAGACACTGGTAATTAAAAATTAAAGTGATATGATAAAAACCATCTAGGGTCCAAATCCTAATAACCCCCCAAAAATGAAAGAAATTGGTTCAGCCGTATTAGCGTGATGAGCGGACAAAAAATTGTACGTTCTCTTTTATATATATAGATTCAGATGTCAAAAAATAATGAGATTGTCAATACGTGGTTGGCAGGACAACCAGGTAACAATATATGATACAAATAAATAGAATGATGACAAAAGGTAGTTTCGTCAGGGACGACTAAATAACAAGATAGATAAAAAATAAAGGAAAGTAAAAGCGGCCGAATGAAGTGTGTATTATTTTAATGTGGCTCAAATTTAGATTACGATGAAAGAACCAGTGCATATCGTACTAAAATTACTGTACAAACCGAAATAATATGTATATACAAAAAAAAAAAGCATCCGTAACAAATGAAACTCAAAATTTTCAAGTGAATTTAGATTGGTGCATATGATAAGAGGATTGCTTATTTAATGTATGTCTACTAACAACTACCACTACTACTAGTACTACTACTACTACTCTCCTACTTCTTGGCATAAGAACTTGAAATTTTAAGCTTCAAAGCTGATCAAAACTGCAGTCCTTGTTCTTGAAATGGATTGTGCCTACTTCCGAAACGTGGATTCACTAATTGACCAAATTAGAAAAGAAAGAACGAAAAACATATCCCTTCATAACAGATGGAAACGAATGAAGCTGCTAATAAAACGGAATACAGAGTGACACTGAAAATTCTCATATTTAGTACTCTCACCACAGCAGCACCAGCACCTTCGTTAGTCCATTGCAGCAAATCCTTGTGGTGAGGATAAAACCAGCCTCTACTATTTTGTGTGTGTGTTTGTTTTACGTGTTTTTCCCTAATCTTCTAAGGTTCTAACTTGGATATCCTGTCTTGAAACTGCCACGCGATTTTCATTTTACAATTTGCCATTCATTACTCAGCGCAGAATATTTAGTTACGTAATGACAAACGTTTACTGAACTTCAAATACAACACGAAGCAAAAAATCCTTGTTATTGATATTAACATCTCTCTTCTCTTTGCCAGTAATCATTAAATTGTTCTACAGTTAGTTGCCTTTGGGATATGTGACTATAAAAATTCATCAACAGCATCTGCTCTGACGCCCAAGAAGACCTCGACATCTTTCTCTCAACCATCTCCCACAAGAAGGAAAACATTTTCTCACCAAGAATCGCCGCCGGTGTTCGTTCAAACATAAATAAGAAGAACTGCTTTCTAAATCGTCTGAAACTTGTTTTTGTTCAGTTTTGGTTTTCCTCTCTTCAGACGTATCCAACGCTCCATCATTTGTCAACAAAGTCGTCCAGTTCTGGAATATTTTCGGCTTCTTCGCTACACCACACTTCATCAATTTCTTCGTTCTCAAGTTCAAAATAATAATAACAGCATTCCAATGACAAATATCGCCCGACTCTCTAGTTATAGGGTGTATCTTAAGCCCCAGTAGATGATTGGAGACGGACCACTGTAGCAAAGACAACAATGCAACTGGACCATAATCCAGGATGCTGGAACTAACAATCACTCTGTGGTTCATAGCTATAGGAAGAGGCATTGTTCCTCTCCAGTCACTTCCAAGAACAATAACACTATTGTTGGATCCATCCAATAAAATGTGAATCCGATCAGAAAAAACATAAGGCAGTCCCTGGTCATTAAATTGTTCCTCTGAGAAGGTTGGCAAGACGGAGAGCTGACCCAATCCATGTAACAACGTTTCGGCTCTTATAACGAACAATGTATGGATGGAAGAAACATGTCTATAAGTACATGTCCCATCTTATGACGTCAATCATCTTAAAAAAACAGCCTTTTTCTTCTTCTGGACATGTGCAGACTTTTCGACATATCATTCAGTTCAGATTCCATTTCTTCTGTTTGGATGGGTAAATTAGTTCAATGCACAAACAGTTTTCGGCATCTATGCATCCATTTTCTGCATCGAGGAAATAATGCTCTGACACAAAATCGACTCTGATGCTTACTGATGGATAAATCAGATTTGCTGCTCAAATATTCAGAATCAGCATCATCATCAAGAATTTCAGATGTCTGCGATGATTTTTCTTCAAATAACAGACGTGTCCAATTTCTAAATAGTCTTGGCTTCTTCACTAAACCACATCTCAGCAAGCTTTTAGTTTTCAAGTTGAAAATTATAACAACAGCAGTCCAGTGACAAATATCATCAAAATCTCTGGTGATTGGGTGTATTTTGATTCCGAGCAACTGATTGGATATTGACCACTCCATGAAAGTAAACAGTGCAACTGGCCCATAATTGATGATTGAGCATCCAATAGTAACTTTGAAATCCTGGACAGTGAAAAGGGACACTGTACCACTCCAGTCACTGCCAACTATTCCAACATAGTGCTCACTGTTGCTGTAATAAACGTGCAGCTGATCACAAAATGTATACGGAAGACCTTGGTCTTCAAACTGGTCGGTTGAAAATGTAGGTAAAACAGACAGCATTCCCATTCCATGCAGTAATGTTTCACCACGGATAGTCATCAAATACTGAGTCGACGATAACGGTTTATACACAAAAGAATATCGAAAACGCTGGATAATCTTCTTCAAGAATCTTCTTCTTCTTCGTGTCATGAAGTTGCTGTTTAGTGGAAGATGGCGCTGTGCTGACGTGGAAGCAACCGCCTTTTCATGGTCGTATGCTGTTGCACTAACAGATTCATCAACTGTTCTTGGATGACAAATCCACCTTCGTATCCAAGTTGCAAACCGTGGCAACCAGCGACGGCAAGAGAAGAGTCGTGTTCTGTGTTCAGTTCCGGTCCTATTCAATGGCTGAGTAGAGGCGGCAGTTTCTTTGTATTTGAACGATGTTAAAGATCGATTCGATGGCAAACACGTAGCGGCTGATGTGGAAGAGACCAACACGGTCCTAGATGGTCTCAGTTTCACCGAAGTGAATAAAGTAGATGTGCAGGAAGTCATTATAGTTAGCGCTCAAAAAAATTTCACGTTTAACTATTTAGATTCCGATAGCTCATCTGTTGCTTGGAGATTTTTACTGGAAAATCGTATTACATAAATTATTGTTGCAATAAGCCAACCAAAATATTTTTATTCTAATTGTTGGTGGATAAGTGTTTTTTTTTTTTTTTTTTTTTTGCAGAAATACGATTAATTTTTAAGGTGTTGAGTTTCTTTTACATATTTTTGAAATTTACGTAATTTCTTTTACATAAATCCTTTTACATATTTATCGTATCTCTAGCTGTATCCGTCCGTCCGGCAGACAAAACAATGTCTGTCTGGCCGGAAGACAAACACTATCAAAACAACTCGAATCAATATTGGCCAGGATATACATAAAAGGTCAAAAATTCCAAATCGAGGTCGTTAGTTGAAATATTATTCAAACCGGAAGTGGTAGAAATCAAGCAATTCCGATTTTAACGTTGATCGCTATAGAGTATAAACGGTAGTAAAAGTGGATTTCTGCAATAAATTAAGCGTTTCAGGAATATATTTAATTTCCAATTTAATCCCCCTACTAACACCGGAAATTGTAGAAATCTCTATTGCTACTGGTTTCAATATTTACTGACAGAATCACGCCATAGAAACCAAACTCCACGTTGTACACACGTAACACTGCAAGTCGTTTTTATCGTTTTTACTAAGCAGGGTTTCTCAGCCCGGGGGTCTCGGCCCCTAGGGGAATCGCGAGAGAGTTTTATGGGAGTCGCGAAGATAAGTGGAAAAGATAGATATAATTAGAACCTAATACCAGAAAATATTTTAAAATATTATTTTGAATTTTGTTCTAATAGGCGTATTTTTATTTTTAGTCATACTCTTAAGAACAACAAAAAATAGGTCTACTAAACATTTTCAACAGGTGCGGAGTTGTTTAAAAATCAGTTTAAATGAAACAGGTATGATATGAAACTAATGAGAAGTGCATATTGAAATACCAGAAAAATAAAAATGCAACAAAACCTGCATATTGAAATATAATTAAAATTGAAAGCTAATGAGATACCTGAGCATGGTGTGGTTTCGCTAATGCGGGAATATCCGGTTCAATCTTTATGATGCACATTATCAAGCCATTTTCAACTGAAAAGCGATTTCTTGTCTTTGTTTTAATGCTTACCATGGAATAAAAACAACTTTTACAACTTTATTTTTTGTCATATCACTCAAAATTAAGGGAGTTACGAAGTTTTAAAATTTTCAAACGGCCTCCATTTTGAAACAGTATGTTGAATCGGATTCGATGTTTGTAATATGAATGAACTGACTAAATTTGGTTTTAATCCAATTGCTTTTAGGGAAGTTACTGTATTCACTATGTACAAGAAATGGATTCTAATATTAAAGAAATAGGTAGACATCATGAGATCTCCGTAATAGGTATATTAAAAATTCCACACAAATTCATTACAAACCTGAAATTGTAAGGGGGTCGCTAGCAAGAGAATGTGATAAAATGGGGGTAGTGATAGGAATTAGGTTGAGAACCACTATACTAAAGAATATTTAAAAATATATATAGTATATTAAAAACCGAAACAACAGAGCAACTTGTTGGTAAAATATAACCTATCGTTAATTCGAGCCCAAATGACGAGTATGAGTGTTTTAACTTCTCTTCGATGTTATTGTTGGTTGCTTTGGGGTTTAGCGCCCCGTTCAGCACCGAGGCTATAATCAAGGGCACCGATTTCCCTGTAACTTTGGGGGGGGGGTCATTCATAAAAAAGTACATATAACAATAAAATACATATAAAAATATATATATACATAAAAGTACATGGGGCCCACATAGGCTTTGGGGGGACGGGCCCCCTTGGCCTCCCAAGATCGGCGCCCTTCGCTATAATACGTAGACCTGCAGTTTAACGTAAAATTTAAACCACACGAGTTCTCGCCGGAAATCGGAGCCTGGTCTCTCGTGCCAAAGGTGCGTACGTTAACCGTTCAGCCACAGGAGAGTTCTCGACTTGTTCATATCACTATCTAATTAGGTAAGGGTAAGAACCTAGATTCGATACTCACGAAACTTTTATCACTTACTTTTAAAGTAAAAAAAAAAAAAAAAAAAATAGCTTGGTGGTATTACTCTCATCTCTGGTGTGAGGGGTCCCTGATTCGAACCCAAGTCATGTGAGTTTGTGATGGACAAACCGTACCTGTATATGATGGAAATATTGTGAGTTTTTATTTTTTAAATAAAAGAAAAAGTAAGTTACTATATAGAAGATTATATGGAAGAGGACACGGCTGAAATACGTCAATAAATGTGGGTTTTTGTTTAACCAAAACTGCAAAATGTTCGCAAATACTTTTTTTCTGAGTAGTCGAACGATTGTCCACGATTTTTAGGAGAACTTTTAAATCGATTTTTCATACCGATTTTCTCAACAGATTAACTAATTTCCAGTGGTTATTCAAAGTTGAAATATAATATTGTTCTTCCTTTGGTAGAAACGTATTTACATGGAATAAGCCAAATTCGAGCAACTAGTCTGGATGAGCAATCTGACACAAAATTGCTAATTTGATTATAGCTATACACGGCTATTAGCAAGTTTAATTATTTTTATAAGTTAAGTCTGACTGTAATGTGTACAAATTTTACACCAATTACACTGAAGTGCCGAAAGTGTACCTACTAACGTATGGGACCTCCTCGAACACGGAGAAGTGCAACAACTCGACTTGGCAGGGAAGCGACAAGTTGCTAGTAGTCCACTGGAGGAATGTGTAGTCATACAGCATCGATTGGTATCCATATTTTGGGGGTTGGTCCAGGTGGAGGATCCTGGGCAGGGATGGCTCGTTCGATTATATCTCACCTGTACTCGATAGGGTTCATGTCCGATGATCTACGGGACCAAAGTGGCTAGAAGTGGCCAGAATGTTCTTGAAACCAGATGCGCACCGTTACGGCTTGGTAACATGGCACATTGTAATCCTAGAAAATTCCGTTGTTGGCAGGGTACAAGAAGTCCATAATTAGCTGGAGATGATCACCAAGCGGTGACAGCGATGGCCGTTCAATGTCTCGTAGAGCTGACCAGAGAATCTAAACTATCCTATGCAGTAGCGTAGCCAGGATGTGTGTTTGGGGGGGGGCCCAAGTGCTGTTATAGGTACACATAGAAAAATTACAAACAAAAAAATATATAAACATAAAAATATATAAAAAATTACAAACATCAAAGTACCAAAGTACATTGTCGGACCTCTTTGGGGGGGGCCGGCCCCTCTGCCCCCCCCCCTTCCCTACGCCACTGATCCTATGTAAACACGGGATGTTAACAGTTTCGATCCTTGGTTTTATGGGGTCTGCACGACAGTGTGACTCTACAATCCGCACGTACTATCTAGAAACGTGACTTACTAATCACGCTACACGTTACCGGTCATTCAAGACCCAATCCACATGTTCCCGATCTCAAATGAGTCGCTGCTCTTGATAGTCAGAGGTTAGTAATGGCACTCATGTCGGTCTGGAACTGCAATATCTCATGGAGATGATATTGCGCTGTAGTAGTTTGTAATACACGTTGGTGGGACGTCCTGCATTGATTCATGCTATTAGTTTACGCACTGTTGCTTGTCTGTTTGCCCAGACGTCGCCGGTTGCAGTCACTCAGCACACGTGGGCGGCCATTGCTGCCTTGTCTCTCAGGGTTATAGTGCCTCTAATGCTTTACTTACCGCCAGAGATGGAATGGGTCAGTGGGTCTAGTTTTCTGAGTGGGTCAGTGGGTTGTGGGTCAACAGCATGTAACCCACTGTGACCCACCACCCATCATGACCCACTGCGACCCACCACTCACCATGACCCACTGCGACCCACTACCTACCGTGACCCACCGTGACCCACTGCGACCCACTGACTCAGTCGGATCTACCGACCCAATCTACTCACTGCATTGTAGACAGTATCTTCTGAAGACTGGCAAATTTGTCTTCGTTTTACTTGCATGACCTTCATTTCCCTTCCTTTTCCATTTGTTTCCGTCTACTTACCTGAGGTGAGTATATCTAACCAAGTGAAAAAAGAACTTACGGCACTTTTGGATATTGATATTTGTAATTGTAATAATAGCAATAGAGCTTATACTACTACTTGGCTTTCGAGGCCTGTCAGTTTTTAGAGGAGCTAACTACTGGAAACAATACATTTTTGAATCACTGTAATATATAAATTATTACATAAAAATAGAATGTAACTGTGTGCCTGATCATCACGGTCAAATTGCAAAGTCAAATGAAATTACTTTTGGTATATAGTTAGGCCTTAATCCACGCTGGGATGTTATTTTGCTTTCATTATAATACATAATATCCTAAGGAGGTAGTGACGATCCGAATTTTTGCGAAACAAAATGAGTATCTCGCAAGCCGTTAAACTTACGGAGCTGAAATTCAGTATATTAACTCTTTATTAAAAATAAACAGAATGTGTCCTAGCATTTTTTAAAGTTCTCCTTTATGGAATGGGGCACTTTCTATATATGAAAAATTGGTACTGAGTTGGTTTGTAAAAATAATCGTAAACGATCGATATTAGTTAAGAAAATAAATCAGAAACAAAAAATTCAGTGTTTTGCTTCATATATCCATTGCTTTCTACTATAATAATTGCTGAAGCTTATGTTTATTATATGGAGCACTTACAGCACAGGGTAATCAACCCATAAAGTTGTGAGAAAAATAAACAAAATTCGTACTGTAAGCTTAATTACACGGAAATTTGAAGTTTGGATTGTACGCATAATTATAAGGAAAATTTTACACTTTTTTTTTCCCCCTTTACGTTGGTCTACTTACCTTGATTTAGGACTTTCAAATTTCATACTTTTTTCCACTGAAAAGTATCGATAATTCATCAAGGAAATAATTATATTATGATAATTTAATTGAAATTCATCGTAATTTCGCCCATGGCAAATAGCAGTGTAGTAATTGAAGGGGAAGGAGGGAAATTCCCATTCACCTCTGAAAACTTCCCACGACGTTCCCTTTCGCTTTCTAGAGGGGGGAGGAAACTTGGTAATGGCATCAAACCTTCATGTGTAATTACAAAATTAAATTTATAAACAAATAAGAAATCATTAGTTTATCAGGCTTTATCTATGCACAAGATTAGAAGGAGTGGTAGATGAAGTTTCTGTTCTCCATGAGTCGACATTGCCAACTGACATGGTCGATATGGAAAAGATGTTGTATGGTGATAGAGAAATGATACTTCTTGCTGAGTATTTCAAAACTGACCGAGAAAAATCTTTATCAGACTTAAGTCTTAACAAGCAGATTGTCAATGAGGAGTTGCAGAATCGGGTGTATTATCAATTTCCAAGATAGAGTGCGAACGGGGATTTGCCTTTATACATTTACAAATGACTGATATTAGAAATAGACTAAATCCTCAAACATTGTTTAACTTGTTCATCAATATTAATGGTCCACCGCTAGACAAGCTCAAAGTAGACGAGCTATTTCTTGGCTGAAGGATGGACATCATTCCGCTGCGGATGATTTACCACGAAAAAGTTCTGGAGGCCAACAGGAAATAAACCCGATTTCAGATTTGTTTTAACCTTTAAACTAGGGAGGTAAATTCTTTAACCTTTAAACTACGGAGGTAATTTATTTGACCTTTAAACTATATTTAAAGCGTTTTCTTAAGGGTTTACAGAGAAGTCCATTTCTTCGCTACTATTTATCGAAGACACATGAAACAAAAAGTATTACAAACGTTATTGTAGTACCATTTTCAACTCGAAATATCCGTAGTTAAGACAAGCAACAGGGTATTTCGAAAACGAAATATCCCGTAGTTCATGGTGGCAAATTACGAGTTATGTAAAGTGTATAGTTATATTACTAATGGCTTATTTGTGTTATTCAACTTTGTACTTAATTTTTAATAAGTCTCTTCTTTGCTTTCGGAAACTACTTTGAATAAATATTCATAATAATTTCAATTATGCATATTTGTAACGTAAATTTAACGTGTGTTTTAGTGATTACACAAATTACAATTATGAGCATACTTTATGGAGATGCTCTCACAGAGGTTACCCGAGCACCTTTATGCACTAAAAAAACTCATTTTTCAAGTCTTTTGTGAGAAAAATACTGTGAGCTGAGAAACCATAACCATTTCAATATTGTACAGGGATATTTTCCTGTGAGTGGAAGTTTCTTTTGGAATGCGTTGAGAAATTAACACTTGCAAGAATTCTCTCTTAGTACAAGTATATTTTAGGCACACACTAATTTCCCTCCACCTCGAAGTGCTTCAATTTCCTCACTGACAAACACTTTATCATTTGATATTGTAAACGTCTGAGCGATTGACTAGAAATTCAAACTCCGATTAGTGACAATTTCATAGTCTTGTTTTATTACAAGTGTAAACTCTTTAGTCAGTACAGAAGAGGCCGTGGATCGTGTTCAGAGTTGATGACGATGAATTTTGGTGAGTCAGAGTAGGTCATAGTGGATGAGAATGGTTCATGATGGGTGGTGGGTCAGAGTGGGTCACGGTGGGTCATGGTAGGTGGTGGGCCAGAGTGTGTCACGGTGTGTCATGGTGGGTGGTGGGTTAGAGTGGGTCACGGTGGGTGGTGGGTTAGAGTGGGTCACGGTGGGTGGTGAATCAGTAGGTCGTGGGTCACGGTGGGTGGTGGGTCAGTGGGTCAAGTTTTCATTGACCCATGCCAACTGATCAACGGCAACACCTTTCCCTAAAAATTGTGAGTTTGGTCGGAAAAAGAGTGTCAATGTTTGATACTACTTATTTGTGTGAAAGTGCATTTTCCACCATGAAAATTGTGAAGAGTCGCTTCAGAAACTGCCTTGGAGATTCTTTTCTTTTGCATCTCCTGTGGCTCACAACAACAGGAATGGATGTAGATATCCCAGCCCTTGTAAACGCTGCTATTGACCCTCATTTGTCACAGATTAAATAGGTAATATTTCAAACTTTTTTTTTACATTTTCCTTTTGTAGCGTATTGATATTATTATTATTATTATTATTATTATTATTATTATTATTATTATTATTATTATTTAGTTGCGCCCTTCACTTTACTAGTAAAGCCGGTTATGGCTCTCAGGCTCATTGTAATTGGACACCACTGATCTATATTGAAAATATAATCGAGACAGGTCGGGTGGTTCAAGAGTTATTAAGTCACAAACGCAGCCAATTTAATTTTTATGCATTTCTATATGTTTCTCCCTTTCCCTCCGCCTTCCCGTCAAAATGAAATGATAAAAACCATCCCAGGCGGTAACCTGATCTGTCGGGGAAATTCGATCGAGATTGGTCTCTTGGTTCAAGAGTTATTAAGTTTTATTTATTTCTATATACCTCCCCCTCCACTTCATTATGCCGTCAAAGTGAAATTACGAAAGACATCCCAGGCCCGAACCTCATCTATGTTCAAAAATTTGACTGAGATCAGTCGGGTGGCTCAAGAGATATGATGTCACAAACATAGTCATATTCATTTTTATATATACACAGATTTTCAAAGCACTCGTTAGAATATTTTCTTGTCATTATTTTAATGACATTATGTGTTATTACAAGATATATACATATAGCAATATATAGAGCAATTTACATCGAAGAAATCATCGTGATGAGATTTTATACTGACGACATTTCTTCCCAGGCAAGATTACGTCCCGCGTAGTTTAGAAAAGGCGAGATTCTGTATCCAGAGATCAGGACCGCGAGGTTTTGGCAGTTGAGATTTTGCCAAGGCGAGGTTTCGGCCTGGCGAGATTTTGGACAGGCGAGGTTTCGGTCCGGCGAGATTTTGTGCCGCGGGGTTTTAGGCGGCGCGGTTTTGGCCAGGCGAGGTTGTCGCCGCGACGTTTTGTACCCAAACCGTACGTAGACAGCTCACTCTTTATATATATATATATATATATATATATATATATATATATATATATATATATATATATATATATATATATATATATATATATAAGCATTGTTGTTCCAAGTTTGTAATGGCATACGCCACAGATTTGTAACCGGAGTTACAAAACAGCTCTGTCCACTGAAAATCATGAATCTTCTCGGGGCTGAAGTAGTTGGTGCGTTTTGATAGTTGAACCTGCATCGTATGTCTCCAGAGAAAGCATAAAAGCTGCTTGATCTTGCTCAGTGTTCGAAGTGGGAAAAAAAGCAGAGGCGGTATGTTTTATTTCGACTTTGTCTCGACATATTGGCTATCTAAATGTTGAAATACAGTGGGGGTATGTTGTCTGAAAAATTACATTTCTATTTACTACAAAAATTGGAGAGTTTCTCTCTAGTTACGTGGGGGAAGGACATGGAGAGACTTTGATTCTCCGCCAACAACTCTTTAAAAAAATAAAAATATCCCCTAATGTTGTATTATAGAGAATTATACATGAAAATGCTCAAAATTTCTACTAGTATTGAGTGCGAGAGTGGACGTGTTTTCTCTCGCTCCTGAGTGTAGTGAACCGTGATGGGTGTTGAGCTTGGAATTTACAGAGCCAGAATAGGCTTATTTAGAATTTCTTTGAAAGAGTCATCATGTTCTGTGCTAGTGAATACATCAGGCTATACGAAGGTATTTTTTGCCTACGGATTAATAATATTTACTTTATTAATCATCGGTGGTGTAGAACAGCATCCTGGTCCTCCAAGCACTCAACGTAATGATATTGCAGAAATCAAAGACATGGTATCATCTCTTCGCGCGTCCAATGAAAAAGTAGTGGCCGAAGTTGCATCCCTTTGTGGTGCTAATGAACGCTTAACAACGGAAATCAAGACATTGAGGGAAACTGTAACGAAATTGGTTGATAGGGTAGATACCATCGAGACGAAATTATTGGAAGTGTCGAGTGAATTAAGTGAACTACATCGATATAATGCATTGTTAGAACAAAAAATTGATGACCTCGAGAACAGATCACGAAGACAAAATTTAGTGTTTTACGGGGTGAAGGAAGAAGAAAATGAAGACTGGGCGACTACAGAGAAAAAAGTGTGTGATTTGTTAAGTGATAGACTGCAATTAAGAACTGATGACGAACTTATACAGAGGGCTCACCGCGTTGGAAGAAAGTGTCAGGGCAGAACAAGACCCATAGTGTGTAAGTTTTTGAGTGACAAGAAAAAGGAATACGTCTTAAAAAATAGAAATAAACTTCGTGGAACAAACATTTACGTGGATCAGGATTACTCTGGTTCAGTAAGACAAGAGCGTAAACAACTACAGTACTATTTAATGAAAGCACGCAAAGAAGGGAAATATGCAAATATCAATTTCCGGTATTTGTATATTGAAGGGAAAAGATTCACGCTTACTGAACTCCAGAACAATGAAGGGAGGTATTTCCAAGAAACTGACCAGGCCGAGGGAGTTTACAATCAGACACCTGAACCGCCTAAGGCACCTGTCAATAAAGAACAAGGAAAATCTGGACAGAACTTGCGACAAGGAAACGAAGCATCCGCTCCCTCCCCCAATCCTCCATCTGGACATTCCAAGGTAAGAAGAAATATATCAGCATGAGGGGGGTGCACCAAGGACACTTCCGTAAGTACAAAAACATTCGAAGTTAGAGGTGAAAGTGACAACATAGTTAGGGGAAAAGGTGATAATTTTAATATATATGTTCAAAATGTTAGAGGAATTCGTACCAAGCTAAAAGTATTGACTGAAAATGTATTAAGTAACAACTATCAGGCAATTGCATTAACTGAATCTTGGCTTACTGACAGTCACAATGACTCTGAACTATTTGATTCGCGGTATGTCGTGTTAAGAGCTGACAGAAATAGTATTACTTCTGGTAAAAAATTGGGTGGTGGTGTTGTATTAGCAGTAAATAAAAAATATCGAGTACAGAAAATTCCTCCCCCAAGCATTCCTAGTGTGGACTGTATTACAGTAAAAGTTTTTGTAGATACGGTTACTTGTATATATATATGTCTTGTGTATATTGCATCTGGGTCAAATCAATCAACATATAGAGAATATTTTGAATACATATTTAGCGTACTACAACCAGGGAGTAACATTCTTCTGACAGGCGATTATAATCTCTCACAGGTCACGGGAACTGATTTTAATTTCTTAGCATCTACTGGAACCTGTCAAGAATTATTTCATTTAATGAATTTTTATAATTTACGAACTCTCAATAATATTAAAAACTCATACGGCAAAACACTTGACTTAATACTCTCAAACCTTACTAGCGTAGAGATCATACACGAACACCCTCCCCTTGTATCCGAGGATGCCTACCATCCAGCCCTACTAATCGAATATAAATATATTAACTTTAGAAATGCTAAATGTACAACGAAAAGTGAAGTAAGAGATTATAATTTTTTTAAAGCTGACTTTGATAAACTGTACCGCGAAATATCACAAACAAATTGGGAACCTATCACAGGTAGTTTGACTGTGGACGGCTCTGTGGATTGTTTCTATAATATACTCTATTCTATTTTTGACCGGTGCATTCCGAAAAAAAGAGCTAAATTCAATTATCCAATTTGGTTTTCAAGTGACATAATTAGATTAATTAAGAGCAAATCATATCACCATAAGAAATGGAAGCAGGGTTCTTGGGACGCACTGTATCACTACAACAAATTTAAAGAATTGAGAGCTCTTTCGAAAAAAGAAATTTCCAAGGCATACAATGCATACTTAAACAACTGTGAGGCCAATATTATAAGCAATCCTAAGACTTTCTGGACGTATGTTAAGAATAAAAAGAGTAATTCGGGAAGTAATTTGTTTCACTATAACGATCAAACTTTGAGTGACGATGCTGCTATTGCAAATGCATTTATGGCAAATTTTCAAGTAACACACAATAAATCAACTTATAATCTTATTCCTATGGAGCAATACAATAATTCGGAAATTCTAGACAAATTAAATATTAACTTTATAGACATCGAAGATGTTGAGAATGCTATTAAAAAACTTAAACCACGGTCATCTTGTGGGCCGGATAAAATACCACCGTACATCATTAAAGGCTGCTCAGAAATACTGAAACATCCCCTACAGGCTATTTTTAACAAGTCAATAGCTTCTTCTACGTTTCCTATGAAATGGAAGATTGGTGACGTCTGTCCCATTCCCAAGACAGGTTGTCCTACTGACCAAATAAAAAATTATCGACCGGTAACACTGCTATCTGCCCCATCTAAGGTATTTGAAATTATTATATATGAAAAAATTTACTCACATGTACGGTCAGTAATATCTCCCTTTCAACATGGTTTCATGCCAAAGAGGTCAACTATAACTAATCTCTCAGAACTTACACATTTTATAGCTAATCAAGTTGATAAAAAGGAACAAGTAGACGTAATTTATACAGATTTCTCCAAGGCGTTCGACGTAATTAATCACGATATACTTCTAAGCAAACTTGTGACATTCAATTTTTCACGAAACCTTCAACAATTTATAGCGTCCTATTTTTGCCAACGCAAACATCGCGTTCGATACAAAAATATTCTAACTGAGGAATATGTCGTAGACTCTGGTGTGCCTCAGGGATCGAACTTAGGACCTCTATTATTTATATTATTTGTTAATGATTTACCACCTGTAATAACATCCTCCCACAAACTATTGTTTGCTGACGATTTAAAAATCTATCGTAGTATCTCCACGGAGTTAGACGCTATTTCTTTGCAAAGCGATATAAATTCTATTTTCCAATGGTGTGAATCAAACAAATTGCTGTTAAATATTAAAAAATGTAAAGTAGTATCATACACCAGGAAAATGAACTATGTCCGCAATGTGTATACTATTAATCAAACACCAATTGAAAGAGTGGATTATATAACTGATCTTGGAGTCACTCTGCAGTCAAACCTATCATTTGATATTCATGTCAACAGAGTAGTTGGTGAGGCCTTTAGGAACCTTGGCTTTGTGATGAGATTAGGAAGTGATTTTTCTAACACCGATGTCCTCAAAACATTATACATTGCCTATGTAAGGTCTAAGGTGGAATATGCAGCGATAATATGGGGTTCTGATAGTAAGAAATATACAAGTAAAATCGAAAACATTCAAAATAAATTTGTGCGCTTTTTAACATATAAAGAAACAGGGATATATCCGAAATTTGAGAAGTATGAAGATCTTCGAAGCAAATATTCATTACAATCACTTGAAAGCAGAAGGACTCACTTCATTTTATCTTTCTTACATAAAATAATACATAGTACAGTAGATTCAGAATATTTACTATCAGAAATCAAACTTCACGTCCCACATAGAGCAACCAGACCCCATAATAGCATATTCCATCTCTCAGCGCAAAGGACTAATGCATTGGATGTATCGCCTGTCAGAAAAATGTGTTTATTGTATAATAAGGTGTCAGAAAAGCACCCAGAGATAGACATTTTTAGCTATAGACAGAATTTTACTCTAAATAAATAAGGTGTAGATCATGTTATATGTATTTTAAAGTATTTTGCAATCGTATTATTTTGTTATCATGTGTGTATTTTAAATTATATTATCATGATGGAAAACTGTAATTAGGCATCCGCCTGTTGTTTTCTGAAATAAATAAATAAATAAATAAAAACCGAGTTTTTATATTAACAATTTCCTGTGGGAAAACTCCCGGATTCCCCATTCGAGTATGGATATTCCAAACTCTCGTAAGATCCGCCTAGGGATGCGCACGAGACGAGTCGAGACAGAATTTTCCTGACAAAATTCGAGTCGAGACACAGCTCTTCCAATAGAAAAATATACATTTTTCGAGTCGAGACATCACTTTCACAGCACATTTTCGAGACGAGACAGTATCAAGTCTTGTTTCGTGCGCATCCCTAGATCCGCCCCTCAGAGCAGACAACCCCTAGCTTCACCCATGTTCAAAACACCACTTTTATATGTATTAAGGCAAGAAGACATACACATACATAAGAAAGAAACCATTCAATATGACACATCAAAATATAAACTAAATGAACTTCTTTGAAGACGCCTCATTTTAAAAGCAAAAGGTAGGAAAAATATAACAAAAATGTCGGTGTTGTCAACTTAGAAATTATTTATACATAAGAAAGACATTTCTGACGTGCAAAACTATTTGTCAATTATTGTGTATAAAAATGGATTTATTAAAGGTATTTATCATCTACTCTCCAGTAACGGTATGCCTTCATCACAGAAAAACCAGAGGCGATATGGCATACCACCGCATACCGTTTCACTTCGACCACTGACTTGCTAGAAACTCTCGCACAACAAACACACTCAATCCATGATGACTAGGAAATTTGGATTTTTTAAAAAAATAGAAATAGAAGTAGAAGAAAAAGGCAGATGAAGGGTATAAAGGGAATAAAAAAAAACCCAAAGGGGAAATTATTTCCCACCGGAAGCAACATTTGACATGTCGGATATTTTTGGTTAGGAAAATTCATTTTTGCTAAAAATAAATAAATAAAAATAAAATAAAATAAAAGTACCCACTTTAAAGTCCTAACCCTATTTATCAAAAACTTATTTCACACGAAATCCAAAATTCTAGGAATGACCATATTTAAATATTCTGTATGCGGGCAAAATCGTTCGTCCAGCACCTGTTATATGGATACTGTCCATAATCCTTTATACAAATTATTTTCGCATACGTACAAAAATTCTGGTAGTCTGGCAACGCTTACTCTATAACGATTATAATAATAATAACAATAATAAAACTACACTATATTCCAACGTATTTCGATCTTATAAATCTCCCTGTCCAGTTCCATCCATATTACGCAGGCCTTACGTCATCCTTTTTAACCGATATCACTTTATACATAGTAGTTGGCTATTCCTTCATAGCCTCTTCTCAGATTTCTTGCTTCTTTCGTGAACGACACAAAGCATTTATCAAAAAAGGAACCACGATAGAACTAATCAGGTTTCCAAGCCTCGTTAGTACCTATTCGTTTCTTCTATCTTTCTTATACTTTTCTTTTTCTTTTTTTTTTTAAATCTCATTATGAAGTTGTTTATTAACGTGTCAAGCACATTTATTCAAGATTCCCACGCGCTCAGCGTGTTCATACCAAAATCATGCGTTCTATATTCTTTCATATGAGTAGGAGGATTTCCTGTAGGGTCTGCGTGGATGGTCCAGAAACAAAAGGGTGTTTAAGAGGACCCAAAAGCCACAAATAAATAATGAACAACAGATTAGAAAGTAGATGAATTCTTACGGTACCTATATGAACCACTTCACAGATGGAATAAAAGATTCTAGGTGCCAATATAACATGAATGAAGTAATACAAATGTTTATGTACATTTTTTTTGGACTTTCTAACTATGTTATGCATAAGGTTAAAAGTTGTTGGAGAATGACTACGTCCGTCGACAGGTATCAGGGCAAAAACGCTAAGAGATAGCAAAGAAACTATTTTTGGGATCGATTTAGCGTCACCAAGAATAGATTTCATCCCCTCCTTTAACCATCTATTTAAGCCAAAACTGGTAGAAATCAACTACCACCAAATCAACCACCACTGGTTTCGACGTTGATTAGCATAGAACAAAAATGGTAATGCATAGCGAAAAGCGTTTTCCTTAATCAGTTCAGTCCTAATAATATTTATATATACATATTCTATCTTCACTCTTTTTTCTGGAACTTGTGGAAATCCCTTAAAATTAGAACTTGTAGAAATCTTTTAAAACTGAAACTTGTGGAAATCCCTAAAAACTGAAACTTGTAGAAATCCCTTAAAGGTGAAACTTGTAGAAATCCCTTAAAACTGGAACTTGTAGAAATCCCTTAAAACTGAAATGTAGAAATCTTTTAAAACTGAAACTTGTAGAAATCCCTTAAAACTGAAACTTGTAGAAATCCCTTAAAACTGAAACTTGTAGAAATCCCTTAAAACTGAAACTTGTAGAAATCCCTTAAAACTGAAACTTGTAGAAATCACTTAAAGCTGGAAGTTGTAGAAATTCCTTAAAAGTGAAACTTATAGAAATCTTTTAAAACTGGAACTTGTTGAAATCCCTTAAAACTGAAACTTGTAGAAATCACTTAAAGCTGGAAGTTGTAGAAATTCCTTAAAAGTGAAACTTATAGAAATCTTTTAAAACTGGAACTTGTTGAAATCCCTTAAAACTGGAACTTCTAGAAAACCCTTAAAAGTGAAACTTGTAGAAATCTTTTAAAACTGAAACTTGTTGAAATTCCTTAAAACTGAAACTTGTAGAAATCACTTAAAAGTGAAACTTGTAGAAATTTTTTAAAACGGAAACTTGTAGAAATCCCTTAAAACTGAAACTTGTAGAAATTCCTTAAAACTGGAACTTGTTGGAATTCTTTAAAACTGGAACTTGTGGAAATCTTTTAAAATTGGTACTTATTTGTTACCAGGTTATATATATTAAGAAATCCCTTCAAACTTCTTTATTAAGACGCTTTCTACAGAACCTCATCGTAGATAGTCATTGAAATCTAAAACTAGCAAACTAAAACTCATTGAAATCTAAAACTAGTTGTTGTAGTACTGAATGACTACAAATAGTCTTAAAGAAAAATATTAGAACCAAAAGAGGTGATGAAACGGGCGATTCAATGAAACTTGTATAATATGGAATTCTACAAAAGAGGATAAGGTCGCCATGGATTGTTTTATCCTTATTCTCATTAGATTAAAAGGCCCACGTTGTGTGGAAACACGCGTGCGAATGAGAAAGTCGTGTCCAGGATACATAAAGTTCTGTTGGAAATTCATTTGGGAAACGATCTCCAGCTAGAAGGCCTAGAAGATAGGAAGATCACATAAACAATGTTGTCTGTTAGACTGGAAAATACAATAATACTTTTTTATATTGTATGTAGTTGGGCTGAAAGTGGCTTTTTTGGGGGAACTAGCAACTTGATTTACTACAGATTATATTTTAGTCAGAATTGTAGTTCGTAGTTCAGTGTTCCTTTTCAGCACCGAAGTATATAAGACGTGGATCTACAGTTTAAGAATGAATTCAATCAACTGTTATGCGTTGAAGTCATCAAGACTCTTTCAGCACGAATCCAGCCCGGGACCTTTGTGCCCCCAGCAGAGATAGCGTGGGCAATGAAAACTTGACCCATGACCCACTTAGGGGAGACTTGCCCAAGATGGGACAGGTCATAAGACGGGACAGTGGCAACACTGCTTCAGAGAAAGCATGGGCTCACGTGATTGTGGCGTCAATTTGATGAGTACTCAAGAAGGGATAACATACTGTGACAAAGGACCAGCAGCTGGACAAAACGAAAGAAAGAGAAGCAACATGTAAGAATATACCATATTTTCTAAAATATATCTGAAACATTCAAAACCTGTTTTCTACTACTCAGGCACACTTTTTTAAAAATGTTTGTCTGCACAGACATGTGTCATTTTTTAAAGAAAATGGACAAAGCATTGTAGTGTCACGTTGGCCAAGGTGATTTGTAAAAGGTGATGAAAACTGGAACGGAAGTGTATTTCCTAAGACGGGACAAGCGCGAAATCCTAAGACGGGACAATGTCCCGTCTTAGGAGAAAAGAGAAACTGAATAGGATCTCAAGTTGTGTCCCTACCCGTGCGTAAATTTCAAACATACTTACTAAGAAAGGTAAGAAGCAGGTTGGTGCCCTAACGTTCGCTGAACGCGGTAGAAATGTTACAATTGTGTGTGCTGTGAACGCCTGTGGAAACTATGTTCCTCCAGCTTTCATAATTGCACGAAAGAAGGAAAATCTTGAGTTGATAGACAAAGATCCAGAAGGTTATGTTCAATTTGTTAGTTCCAATGGATGGATCACAGGTAAAGTATTTCTCGCGTATCTCAAGCATTTTGCCTCTTACGTTAGACCAAGCAAACAAAACCCGGTACTATTGATTGTTGACGGCCACACCTCGCATACAAAGAACCTTTCCACTTTGGATTATGCATCAGAAAACGGTATAGTGCTTTTGAGCTTACCATCACACTGTACCCACAAACTCCAACCGCTAGATGTCAGCGTGTTTGGTCCTTTGGAACTTTATTATGATCAAGCGGTGGAACACTGGCTTCGGCATCACCCTTGAAGGTCTTTTACTGAGTATCACGTTGCGGAAGCGTTTACAACAGCTTATGGTAAAGCAGCTACTGTGGCAAATGCTTCAAGTGGTTTTCGTAAAACAGGAATCTGGCCTGTCAACCGCCATATTTTTTAAGACCATGAATTTGTAGTTCAACCTGTGGTTAGAAGGCTTGATACATCTGATGTTCGAGATATCAGCGACGGTGCAGAACCTTCCGTTCCTACAAATACCCAGCCTACGCATTATGTTGACCTGGTACCTAGGGCTATAACTCATTCCACACTTGCTAATCAGTCAGTAGTCAACCAAGATAATGCCCTTCCATCTACATCCAAAACACCATCTTCTATCACGTCTGCACCTCAGACATCGCATGTAAGCCCAGAAGACATCAACCCAGTTCCTACATTAGGCCTATATTCTCAAGGAAGCAGTCCAGGAAAGAAACTTACAGCATCAATAGGAGCGACTATACTAACCTCTACTCCATATAAAACTCTTCTTCGATCAAAAGTGTCATATGTTCGCCCTACCCAGTCTGCAAAAGCGTCTCACAGTGGTGCAAAAAGGAAACTCCAGCTGGGACCTACTCAAACTTTAACTTTTGGAGTAACTAAGAAGGGAAATGTAGTCAAGAACAAAAAGGAATGGTATTGTTTGGTGTGCGGAAATCCATATTCCACTTCAACTGTAGGCTGGATTCAGTGTATGGGTTGTAAGAGGTGGGCTCATGAATCATGTTCAGCTGCAACCAATGGTGTGTATTATTGTGCGGAGTGCAATGATTAGGAGTGAACAGTGTTGATGATTGTGATCATAATTCAGGGATTAAGGCGTATCTAAGGTACATTAGTGAAAGATACCGGTTAATGTAGTGCCTAACTATGAATCGTTCCTTGCTAATAATAATCACAATAAACTAGTTATGACGAAGTGTGTCGCACAGTAGCTACACTTTTGTGTTCTGTAATTGTATCTTCATGTCTAGCCTAATTTCCTTTGTGTGTTTCTCTTTGTGCCATTTTCTTTGTATTCCAGATTTTGATATTACTATCATAATTAGCTAATTGCTCAAAATCTTGTTTATTTGCAACTGAATTTGAGTTGATATCAAATTTACAGTAATCTATGGTAGTGACTTGTGCTTGTGATAAACAGTTTATAAGTTCATAACAAAACCTACGTTATAATTTTTATAACCTACAGGATGTCCCATCTTTGGAACTGCCTTGTCCCAACTTATGCGCACTATTTCTTAAGACGGGACAATCACAAGCCTTTTTCTTTCTTTACAAAAATAATGTTTATTATTGTGGCATGCCACTTGGACTTTGCATTTGTGGAGCAGAAGGACCATACATTTGAATGCATGTGTTACCTTTCTTATTATTACATTTGTGTCTTTTAAATAAATTCTTATTTGAAAAGTGTCCCATCTTGGGCAAGTCTCCCCTACCAACCGTGATCAATGACCCACTCTGACTCACCACCCACCAAAACCCATCATCATCAACACATGATCCACGCCCTTCTTTCCACTGACTAAAGGGTTTACACTAGTAATAAAACAATTCTGTGAAATTATCGTTAATCGAAGTTTGAATTTCTAGAATTTCTTGAATTTCTACGATCAATCGCTCAAGCGTTGCTCTGTTACAATACCAATGGCTCTGACCTTTACGATATAAAATGATAAAGTGTTTGTCATAGGCGGCAGCGTCCTTAAACTGACGATACAATCTCAGAATATTTTAGTGATATTGCGGTGCAGATACAACTGAATTCACGGTGTACAGTAATACAAAAAATCTCGTACTCCAAAATGCAGAATGTTTTCTGTTTCATAGAAGCTATTTGGAAACTAAGCTTGTGCTACCATCTGTCTCCAAAAGCCAAGGTTACGCATATATGAAATTAAACTTTCAAATGTGTTCCGTCATTTCATCATTAGCACAAACATATTGTGTTCATAGTTTTCGACATATTTCATTTTAAAGCCTGATGAACCATTTATAATCAATCTTTGATATATATCGAGCAGTAAGATAATTTACCGACAAACTTAATAAGATGGTAGTAGATATAAAATTAAGCAAAAATTGTCTAATCAACATGGGTCAAAAGTGGCGCCATTTTTACGGGGAAGCCTTGAAACAGCATCGAAAGCGCTGACGCTGATGTAATGTCATTATCTCATGAACTTGGAGAGATATTCCTATCAGGTCAATAGATTACACAGAAGGTCGCACCCCACAAATACAGGTACAATGACGTACACATGAGAGGGGAGCGGTAGACTTGGTATGGAGATGTACAGTAGAGTAACAGAGATGGCGTGGGTCAATAAAAAACTTGACCCATGACCCACCACCCACCTTGACCTACTATGATCTATCACCTACCAAAACCCATCGTCATCAACACTAACCAATGATCCACACTCTCCTCTCCATTGACTAAAGAGTTTTGCACTTGTAATAAAACAAGGCTGTGAAATTACCATTAAACGGAGTTTGAATTTTTACGATCAATCGCTCAAGCACCGCTCTGTTACAATGCCGGTGGATCTGACCTTTACGATTTAAAATGGTAAAGTGTTTGTCATAGGCATATTACGATGAATTTAACTTAATTATCATATATAATTATTTGCTTATTAAATTACAGGTACTTTTCAGTGGAAAAATAGGATGAAATTTGAAAATTTCAAATCAGGATAAGGTAGACCAGCGTAAAGTATAAAGAAAACAGTGTAAAATTCGACTTTCTCGAAATTCAAGTACTAAGTCCTATTGCTATTATTACAATTACAAATATCAATATCCAAAAGTGCCTGAAGTTCTTTTTTCACTTAGATATACTCATCTCAGATAGTGAATAGAAATAGATGAGGAAGGAACAAAAATGGAGGCCGTGAAGATAAAATGTAGACAGATCCGCTAGTGTTCAGAAGATGCTGTTTACAATGCACTGAGAAGAGTCGGTCGGTGGGTCGTAATGTGTCGGTGGGAGGGTCAGAGTGAGTTAGTGGCTAAGAGTAGGTCACTCTGAGTAGTGGATCGCTGTGGGTTATGTCTTGTTGACCCACTGATCCATTCACAAATCGTGACTCGCTTGACCCACGACTCACTGACCCACTCCATCTCTGCAGGGAAATTCTCCACCATCTGTCTGTAGAGAGGTGATAAATTTGTAAATTTGCAGAAAGATGAGTTGGTGAATGCGTCCTGAGAGTTCTATCTTAGAGGAGATATGGAAGTTGTAATGTTTTTTTTTTTTGAAGTGTGATTACTTCATTATTTTAATATAGGCCAAATTCGTACTTGGCCTAACGTAACCTAATATTCAGATGGTGTGAACTCCAAAGAAAGTAGCTGTTGTAGGATCCATTTAAAATTAACAAGAATGTTTCTGATTGGATACGTTTTCTAACAAATTATGGAATATATAAACTTAGGAACTAACAACTTCGGGAAGAAGAGTGTACTAATCCTAAGTAGATTGGTTTCACACTTAGTGTAATCCAATGGTGTTTATTTGTTTCTGGCGTGATGAACTTCCAGTTCGGGGCGACGGTGGCTCAGTGGTAGAGTCACCTCTGGTGCATAAGGTCCTTGGTTCAATCCCAGCACCAAGTGAACTTTGTGGTGGACAAACACTGTCTGCGTGTTTTTTTCGGAGGTTCTCCCGTTTCCTCCCACTTTCTTCATTTCATTATTTCATTGATTTCTGATCATCACCCTCTCCTTTAGCCTAGCCAGCATGGGACGTAAAACTTAAAGATTTCATTTCATTTCATTTTGAAATTCCAATTCCATAAGGCATTGAGTTAGTAAGACTGTAAACTAGTAGAGGTATCAGTCAGTGGCGGATCCAGGACAGACTTCTGGGGGGACGATGGGTTGTAATAATGCTACTTAGAGCTACTTTTAAGAGTTCCAAACTCTGGGATGGGTTTTATTTATATATAAAATAAGAAAGTTTCCCCTTCTGGGGGACGATCGCCCCCCCCCCTGAATCCTTCCCTGGTATCAGTAATATAGTAAAGGAATTCATATTAATGTTTTTATTACTCAATTGAGCCGTCTTAATTATGTTACACATATAAACTTGGTTAATAAACTGAAGATATAAATACCATTAATTCCTTCCAACTCTAACTTAAGTTTGCTACCAAATTACGAGTCTTCACAATAGAATCTGAAACTATAACCTCTGGATTACAAGTCAGCGAACATGCCACATTTACCTACGGTGTGCTGTCATATATGTCAGTTAGGAAATTGAATTTCACATTCTTGACCTCTCTTCAGGTAGCAAATAAATTTTGACTTCTGATTGCACGCTTTACCGAAAATGGAGAAAGGGGTATACTTAATGCATACTAATTAATATGAGGACCACTTAAGACGCAGAGTTATAATGTATGATAGTATCTTTCGAGTTGACAAAAAAATTAGAACAGCATGCGTGTATGTGTGTGTACATATATAAGAAGCAAAAGTGGAAAATCAGCCATTGTTTTGAGTGTTTTATGGGCAGCAGAAAGGCCACGCTCGTCGAGAGAAACTGTCCCCTAAGGAAAACCAGGAGATGATGGATCGATTGGCTGGGACCTACAAGAAAACTCATTAATCTTATGGTTGCAAAAGAATCTAATCTTAAGCTATTGTTTGGGAACACACAAGGAAAGAGTGAATAATTTGGCCATTAAATACCGTATACATACATACAACAGGGGATGCCCTTCTGAAAATGTTCATTTAGTTGTTAATGTGGTAACTTGTTCCTCGTATTTGAGTTTAGAAAATGTTAACATGCATAATAAGTGGTATTCATTAGTTTATGTCATTAAATATGATACCATTCACGTTAATTCTCTAAACTCAATTGGATATTACTTGATAAAATTCCTACGAAAGCAAATCCGTTTGCTTTTGCTATTAGTATACTTACTTAAGGAAGTAAACTACAGAGTTATCCAGAGAATGTTTGTCTTAAAGTCAAAATTAATGTTAATTTATGGTGGTGTGATTGGTAAGCATTTACCTACAAATTTGGCGGCTCATGTTCGATTCTCGGTTGGAATGGGAATTCTTTTATCGTTCTAATACGGCTTAGGGTTTACTTAATCTTTAAAGGATGGGTACCTGGGGTAAGCTGAGGGGTAAAGAAGGCTGGAAGGTGATGTTGTCTACATCATCTCCAGGGGGCACAATGCCTTAATGGTAGAACGCTCACTTCTGGTGCTAAAAGTCCCTGGTTCAATCCAAAGTCAAGTGAGTTGTGGTGAAGAACATCGTGCCCGTGGGTTTTCTCAGGGTTCTCCTGTTTCCTTCCACATTTACATTCCAGAAATTCTTTTAATTATCATCCGCCTTCATCAAACATCCGTCTCCTGTCTGTGAGCTAAGTTGATTTTGAGTTTAACGTCCCTTTCAGCAGCGAGGCTATATAAGACGTGGATATACTGATTAACGTAGAATCCGTACCAAACAAGCTCCCGCCAAGAATCGAACCCGTATTTCCTAAGCCAAAGGCGCGTACGTAGTTTCTAAGCTACGAAGGAGCTCCCGTCTCCTGTAGCTTAAAGGGGACAAACGTGGGGAGTAAAGCTAGAAATTCCATTTTATTTAATTTCACTTAATTGGTCTACGTATTCCAAAGCTTAATAACTATCGAACCTTACCTTTACCAAGCACTATGTCCTAATATAGTCTATTCCGTAAGAGAACACGTATTAAGTTACCTTAATTTGTAAACAAAAGACGATTCTTCAGAATTGGGCAGGAGGAAGGTTTTTCAGGATTTTGGGGAATAAAATAATTCCCCTAACTTCAATATCACAGAAGCAAACTGTATCATGAAACATACATAATGTCTGTTTATTCCTACAGTATATATAAAGGGTTGGCGGAAGGTTCCTTTATATAGTAACGGATGACGAGTTCCTATTCTCGATAATGTTTATTAATATTATTATTGTTCTTGTTGTTGTGTTGTGTTATTCGTCATAGTTTACCATGTTTATTCATTAATAATAATAATATTATTAAATATTGTTGTTATTACTAATATCAATGCTTTGTTATTGGTTTGTTCTAGTTAAGATAATGCCACGTTGGCAGCGGTACTGAGGGAAGGCACGTTAGGAGAGTAACACAATGGTGGAAACAAGTGATTTCAATGTTGTTGGGCGTTTGGTGGTTTGTATGTGACTTCACAAACGTCACAACACCAAGAAATCAATGACAAACATTATGAGGGACTTTATGCGTTAACGGCGATACGTACTCACAAGTACTGAATGTTGTAAACGCAAATTTTTTCTTAATTGTATAATCCACTACAGGTAAATGAAAGTGGTGCTTGAACAAGGAAATTACAAAAAGTATTTTTTAAAAAAAGCAAAATTTCTGTTTTATTCGAAAAAAAAAATGGCTTTTTATGGGGGAAAATCTCCATTCCAAAAAATCCGGCCTTGTTGAATCTGTATTCCAGAATCGTTGCCCCGTGTAGCAAAGTCGAGCGGTCCCAAGTTCGATTCCCAGTGGGGACACTCGTTCGATAAAGTGTAAAAGCTTCTTTAGGCAAGCCATCTTGAGTGAGATTTTCCTGCGTTTTCGTCATAAACACCAGGCAAATGCCGGAATAGTACCTAACATACAGTAATGGTCCCAGATCGCTTCCTTCCCTATTTCTTTCTTCCTCCACAATTCCCCGGGCAGTGTAATCGCCGGCGAACGTCATCCCTCATACGTAACTGGCTAGCATGGCCATAGATGCCGAAAGCCCATAAATTTAATCCCTAATCTACTCCTAAATCCACTGGGTTCGTCACAGTGGCGGATTTAGAAGGTAAAAACTGGGGGGGGGGGCAGAACCTAGACTATAATAGGTATATCATAAGTTTACTTTAAATTTTTAAAAAATTATAAGTAATATCTTAAACTATTTTTGTCACTCAAAAAACTGGTGGTACCTAGGCCCCCGGCCCCGGCTTAGATTCGCCACTGGTTCGTGAACTAAGTAAATAGTTTGATTAAATATCTATAGGTCTTACATGCAATCAAATATTCAAAAAATAAATGCTCGTTACTCATTTGTTAATATTTCTTCATTGACTATTCTAAATCTAAATCAAATTAAATCTAAATCTAATTTCAAGATATTTTTGCAATGTAATAATTCGTAGATCATCTGAGGAAATCTTTGAAGTTTTTCTTCAGACCAGATAATTTCACAGACTTCATGGTTGCCGACTTTTAATTTTTTTTCAATAATTGCTTATTCTTTGGTACTTATAAAATAAACCAAAACGTTTCATATTTTTTTTTAACTATAAGAGCTTCCCGAGAGAAGCATGAAATACCATCAAGAGGGCACAGGCTATTGAAATAAAGTGATCTGTAAACATGTCAAATTTCTTTATTTTACCACAGTTCTGGTGTACTAATTGTAGAGCCAGGGCTTACTTTACCTTGATAACTAATGTTACTTTCAGTTCAGTTGATAAGTGAATTTTAAAATGTATATCAAAACTACACTATCATAATGTAATGTACGTAACGGAAAAGTACAAAAAAGTTTAGTTCTACTTATTTGTGGTTGAGAGAGAATTTGCATTCTTTTAGAGAAAAATGTTCGTTGTCTGTTCTAATAACTGAACAACATTTTTTTTTCTTAAAAGAACTGTTGTTTTCATACTTATGAAACAATGTGAGGAAAACCAGGACTAAAATCGATTAGCAAAATCAACTAGGCCGTTCCATAGCATGCTACCTCGCCTTCCCTGAGGGGCACGTTGGGTGTAGCTGAGCAGTCTGAGGCGTTAGTTAAGTTGATGATCGAGTGGTGATGCCCATTGGGAGTTTCGAGTCCCTCTGTAGTAGGGTGGAATTTTAACTGTCCTCAATGTTTCTGTGTTCGTGTCCCTGTCGACTCTAGTAGTTCTGAAAAGTGGTGATAATAGAAAAAATAAGTGAGGAAGATTTTTTTTTTAAAGTGGTAGAGCGCTTACCTTCCACTTTCTCATTCCACCAATTCTTCTATCATCATTGACTTGCCTTAATCATTGCCTCGTTAACCTAAAAGGCATAACGAGGAATGTTAAACTAAAAGATTTTATTTCAGTTTTACTATCTCGCCTTCAGAGCTCCTCCGTGGCTAAGCGGCTAGCATGCGCGCCTTTGGCGCGGGAGACCCGGGTTCGATTCCCGGCGGGAGCTCCTGTGGTTCGGATTCCACGTTAATCAGTAGGTCCACGTCTCATATAGCCTCGCTGCTGAATGGGACTTCAAATTCAAAAATCAATCAATCAATCTCGCCTTCAAGAGAGTTAGATCCAGGATCATGGCACCGTGCCAACTTGACGAAATGTTGTAAAATGCATTTTTTTTTCTTAAAATGGGCGAAATATAATAAATGTCAATTTTTATAAGATCCGGAATTTAAAGTCTCACGTTAACTTTCACAGTAACATTTTTGTTTTAATTTTAAAAATGGCTTATTTTCGGGTCATAAAAAAAAGTAGCCTTAACAGTAATCAGAAGCTGTTTTCACATTATCTATATTTCAACATTGAGGTATCATCATACTTCGTTATAAAACTTTGTATTACACATACACATTAAAATACAGTTTCGTCTTTTTAGAGAAAAAATGAAGATAATACCAAATATTACTTAGAGAAGATGAAGATCCATTTTTTATGTAAGCATTAACTATTCATCAAATTGACTTAAAAGTGTCTCATATTAGAAACACTTTCCATTTTCTTTTGCAGGTACAAGTTCTGCTCAGAAAATTAACACATTTGCATTCATACTCTCTGTATAAATGAACCAAACGGTCAAACAAACAAATTTAATAAAATTCTTTCTTTATCCTACTAACCTTATTCTTCTACGAACGAACAAAGGGGGATTAAGATTTTATTAATATTACTATTTTATTTTTGCGAAACAGTCAACTAACAAGTTTTGTGATCTGTTAAATGTTTTGAATACAATGAATGAACTATGCTGGTGACAAATAGAATGAATGAACCCAAGAGGCTTAATGTAACATATGTATATATGTGTTTGTCTATACATATGTGCGAACAACCGGTTTATTCTTGTATATTGTGAAGGGGCGTAACTGTATCTATAATAAGAGAGCTTCTCCTAAATAGGGAACTAACTGCTGGTACCAACTGGACTGGACATATTAACACAGTTGCCATCTCTTATTCTTTTATGTAAGATTTAGTGATTTTGTTTTCACTTTCATTCAAAATGTATTAAATTTTTATGTAATGAAAGTTTTCTTCCAAATTCTGTTCTTCCTAAGTTTTATTTTGAACTAGTATCAATTACCCGTTTCGCTGGGTTAAATTAAGAAAACGGTAGTAATATGTTTCCTTAATCATCCACGTTTTACTATTAGTAAAGCGTTCTTTGATATACGTAATTTTCGATCAATTTTATATTTCTCTTCCTCTTCCTCCCCCATATTGAATTTAAACGGCATTGGAAGTGCCACTGTTCATCTCAGCGTCCCCGAAAAATATGCATTCGGTACTAATATCGGTCATTTTCGATTATATATATCCCTCTCCCCCATGTTGCGAGGCACGGCATCGGAAGTGTCACTGTTTATCTCAGCGACTCCGAAAACTGTAGATTCGATACTAATATCGATCATTTATATATACACTCGTTCTCTTCCAAGCTGCAGGGATGAATTTAGATTTAAATGGCATCGGAAGTGACACTGTTCATCTAAGTGATCCCGAAAACTATGGATTCGACAATAGTATCGGTCATTTTCAAATCACTTATAATCAATATATATATATATATATATATATATATATATATATATATATATATATCCCCTTTCCTTAGCCTAAGTTCTACCGTCAAAGTGAAATGATAAAATCCATTCCAGGTTCAAAACTCATCTATTGTGAAAATTTGATCAAGATCGGTTTTGTAGTTTAAATGGTACACAGTCACAAACATAGTCACTTTCGTTTTTATTTATGTAGATACGAGTGCATGGACTAGCAGAAGTCTCCGTTTGTCGTACAATGAGAAAGGATTTAGGATTTAGATTTCTGGTCTTTCGGCATCTAAGGCCATTTAATTTAGCCCTTCACGTTTTGAGGGATGACGTTCCTTGGCGAGCACACAATCCGGGGAAAGGGGAAGGAAAAGAGCAACCTGGGACCTATAAATTAGGTACCACCCCGACATTTGCCTGGTGTGAATGAGGAATACCCAGGAAAACCTCATTCAGGGTGGCTGGCCTGAAAAAGCGTTTTACACTTTTTCGACCGAGTGCCCCCACCGGGAATCGAACCCGGAACTGCTCGCACCGAAAGATTACTTATACTCTCAAGTTTTAGGCTGTTCGTTGCACATACTTTGCATTATGTGCAAACTTCTGTCGAATCGATCGATTGAAGATGGCGGCGCGGTGAGAGTTCGATTTGTACTTGATCTCTTTCTCTCTACGTTAAATATCAAGAAACGCAGAAACAGACGTTTAATTATTTTAAACTAAAATTCCAAATACCAAATGTTATGTTTATAAACTTAAGGTATTCCGAGATATGGACATCGTATTACAATAATTGCAATCCTCATTTTCGTTCCTTCCACATCGAATTTTCAAAAATCTTTCGTTAGTGGTACTTTACGTCGCAAAAATAAAATGAAATGAAATCTTTCAGTTTAAGGTCCCACTCTTATAGTACCCGCTGTCCACTGTTTGGTCAGTGGCCACCGGTTAGTATTTCTACCAAAATGTTTATCATCCTCCTAGGAATTAATCAACACCAATATCATTTTTCTATGACTTGCCATTCCCGAGATATTGGCAAAAAAAAAAAAAAAAAAAGCTCCTATTTCGGGATTTTAAGGAGCCATATCTCGGAAACCGTAAGTTATAGAGAGATGATATTGGTGTTGATCAATACGTAAGAGGATGGTGAACATTTGGTACCAAATAGTAACCAGTGGCACTGACCCACTGGCCACCGTCACCCAGATATTGGCCAAAAAGTTCGAATTTCGGGAGATTTAAGGAGTCATATCTCGGGAACTGTAAGTCATAGAGAGATGATATTTTGCGATTGTTTTAATTTTGAGCCCCCCCATTTTGAGCATGTGTCTTCTTAGAACAACATATGGTAGAAGGTTTTAACAGAACCTTTAAAGAAAACATGTGGAAAAAATTAAGTACTCAAGGAAATTGTAAGTGGATAATTATATTACAAGAATTGTTTAGTGAGTATAATAATAAAATACACTGAACAATTAGTATAAAGCCTGTAGAAGTTCGTTGAAAGAATAAGTTCGTTGAAAATTAATTATTTTCAAGTTCATTCTGGAAATCCTCTTGGAGCATTCTCAACTGTTTTTTTCTTTTTTTTTTTTTTAGAATGTGATAAGGAAGGAAAAAAATCATTACATCTTTCACTTGAATTTCTTGGCTTTAGTAAAAATGCCGCTGGAGCGAATGTGTTCCTAGTAGTTAATGCAATCGGTGTGAATCGATCTGCCCTGTAGCATATACTAGTTACAGTATGTCGTTTTCTAATGCGGTTGTTCGCGTTTTCTGTAGTTATTACTCGTTTTCAAGCGAAACAGGTGCCATCTTGTGCCGTATGAATTTTTTTCGTGGATAAACACCATGTGTGTATGGTTTCTTGGAGTTTACCCGTTTTCTCCTACTTTTTTCATTCCACCATTTCATTCATTTCTCGTTACCGTCTCCCTTAGCCTTGGTGTATAAACGTTCGACGTTAAACTAGATGTTTCATTTAATTTTAAAACATATTAGTTGTGCTTTTGTTTAAAATCTAGAGAAATGTAGAACTGAATATCGGTAATTCCGTGGCTCAAGCATCCGTTGGAAATTTTTAATGTGTGCTCACAAAATTAATATCGAAATAACATTTTCATCACATTAACAAAAACTTAGTGCATGTTACCGCAAGTTTGATTTCATGGATGGATGCTTATACGTTGAATAATTGTTTAGCAATATAACTTTTAGCCTCCTTAGGTATACGGCACATCGAGGAATGAGCGATGTACATTATACAATAATAAATAATCCATATTCACAAATGAGAATGATTTTGTATAGTTATTTCAAATAACTTGGAGTTTGATGCCGTTATTGTGTATTTCTAATATAGATCAAAAGTATTTATATAAATTGAGTTTACTCAAAAGACATAGAAAGTTAAGTCTCTTCAGTCTACATTCAAATTATTCTAAAATATTAAGAGGTTTGATTATAATCATTATTATTTTGTTTTTTCCTCTTTTTTCGCCAATATTGCTAAACATATGATCATCATCATCTTTATAGCTATTCCGCCAGTATCGGCAGGTCATTTGCTGCATCTGAGAAGCGTAGATGTACGGTGGTCCTCAGCTAGTCTCTTCGTCTTGACGTAGGAATTTTCTGTTTTAATACCTTCCTTCAACTAGTCTCCTTCGCCCCCTCCCTCTCTTTCCTTCCACAATACTCTCTAGCACGCCCCTCATAATACAGTTCCTCCTCAGCCAATGTCCCAACCAGTTCCTTTCCTCCTCTAAATTACATCTAAAATTCTTCTTTTCTCCCCTGCTGCTACTATTTCTAACATCTTGTCACTCGTTTTCCGTTCTCTGCTTTTTTTCTCTATGCCCACGTTTCGAAAACCTCTATTTTTTAAAAAAATAATCGCTTTTGCGTAATGTCTATATTTCTGCCTCGTAGAGTACATATTTTAATCAGTAAAACAAAATTTCAATATTTAATTAGAAGTTTTTCCAATTCAAAGACTAGCGAATTGTTGTTAAAAAAAACTGACGCCTTTAGAGTGTAAAAATAATTTTGCAATTCATGGTATTTCAGTAATCTGTGCTGTCTTGATTTTCTTTCATGCGTCTCAGGGGTAGCCTTCCCGTTTGGGAACCAGTGGAGTATTGTATCTCTTAAAAATATATAAAAAAGATTACGAAACTTCATTATTTATCTTATAAGTAGCGAAGCAAGGGCACTCATTAAAAAAAATAAAGGTCATCCAAATAACTCAACCCCGATCAGATATTCTCCTTTTTACTTCATGAAATAAGGTAACCCTCGTCGGATGTGCTTTCTTCACGAAATAACAACTGTAACAGTCTTCAACTTCTGTATGTAATTCTTCTGTTATTCTTCTCTGTTTCTTTCAAACCTCTCATGACAGGATGAATCCCTACTCCGGTCATGAGAAGTTTGTAATTCAGAGTAATTATCAGAGTTCGACTTGAAGAGCAAGTTCGGCACGTGTAGTGAGTCCATCAAACAGTTGAAGTTCCATCCTTTATTTAAAAACTGACACCAAAATATCTAAATTTCTAACAATGAAAATAATTCAAATTTCCTTGTAGCTAATTTCATGCTTTTATTCGGCATCCAAATCGATATGTACCAAAATACTCATGCAACATAAACCATACGCTCATGTACAACTAAAATATTCATGCACATAAATCATGCAAATTACTTCCTTGCATTAGTTAAATTTATACATCTTACATTTGAAGGCATCAGCATGTTTTCTGTTAATGACAAGAGATACATATACTATATGTTAGCAATCAGACTAAAGAGATATGGAGAATTACATGCTACCTAAGTTACTTTAAATTCATATATAGAAAAAGATATCCATAATCAGACCATATGTTTTCCAGACGATTAATTATCATAGATTCTATTCATTTAATCTTATAAAACATTCATTCCGATATGGCTTCACTTTTAATATATTATATAAATTAAGCTTATTTCATTTCATTAAATTCATATCTTTTAATATTGGAAAATATAGCTGATCATATTCTAAATTCTCCCTTTTGATATGCACTGGTAGCGTGGCGATTAACTTATAAATTCTTCTTAAGATGAAACATAAAACTTTCTGACATTTTGTCTGATGCTAATAATTTATTTTAATGCCTACATAGATATAAATAAAGATGCAGTTGTAGTAAACTGCATGATGAGTAATTATTGTATTATGATCATAATCATGGAATTTAAGCTATTTAATGCATAATTACGGCTTCGAACATTTTTACCACAAAATTGCGTGCAGTTTTACTATACGGATTCATAATATAAGTAGTAATAGGAGTAGGAGTAGGGGTAGGGATGGAACGGGTTAGAAGCCCCGCAGGGGTTCGTTGGGTTCTGTTCTCGACATAAAATGGGCAAATTAAGGACTTCCCCAAAATTTTCCGTACAGTTTACAATCTGTGGATCCGTATAGTAAAACCACACCCAAAATACATTTAACTTAAAAAAGATTTGTTACGATAATTTCAGTGGTACGACGATATAACATTTCTTTTTGACTATTAAAACTGCAAGGAATAATATATTCAACCTTTCTTCTAAGAAACACATACTTATTCACGACCCGCTCGGGAGAGTAATACTCCCGCAAGTACGTTTCTCCGCGCGCTACTCTAGCCAGCTGTTTTACGCGCTATCCTATCCAGTTGTTTTAAGTTGGTCACAAAATGTGTATCATGAAGTACAAGGGGAACAAAACGAGCCCTATATCATGGAGTACAAGGGCATAAGTACTACAACTACTTATCTGCACAAAAATAAATAAATCACATTTTCAAGCATTATTTTCATATTATTTTAATTTAATAAGTGTTATAAAAATATATAAAAAAAACTTTCATCGGGCCTGGTTTGAACTCGCGCCAAAAGAGACTTGTGTTACTAGCATATAGCGCTAGCCCACTCGACCACGGAAGCAATTAGCAGCAAGCGTTTAATTTCTGCTATTTTAATGCAACGTGGCAAGAAGTGGATAACGCCAACCAATCAGAACTGTGTTTCTCGTTTCTACTTCTTGGAGCATTACTCTCCCGAGCTAGTCCTTACTTATTCTCCTTGTTACATACTTATTCTCACGACACATTAAAAGAAAAAGAAGTAGCCTACATCTATTCGGTATTTAAAGAGATGACATGGTCTCTAATACATAGAGCTTATAAGGATGAACGCAAAATTGTAATAAAAATTGATGCATTAAAATAATATTCAATAATTCAAATTAGACAAATAAACACGTAAATAATTAACATTGAATACAACTATTTAGACAAAATAAATAAAACTGGAACAGAGTGAAAAGTCTGTTACACAACCCTGATCAGATGTTCTCCTTTTTACTTCATGAAATTACTTAACCCTGATCAGATTTTTTCCTTTTTACTTCATGAAATGAGGTAACCCTCGTCGGATGTCCTCTTTTTTACTTCATGAAATAACTTAATTCTGATCAGGTGTTCTCTTTTTACTTCATGAAATAAGTTTACCCTCGTCAGTTGTCCTCTTTTTTTACTTCATGCAATAACTTAACTCTGATCATATGTTCTCCTTTTTACTTCTTGGAATAAGGTAACCCTCGTCAATTGTCCTCTTTTTTACTTCATGAAATAACTTAACCCAGATAATATTTTCTCCTTTTTTACTTCATGAAATAACTTAACTCTGATCAGATGTTCTCTTTATACTTCATGAAATAAGTTAACTCTCGTCAGTTGTCCTCTTTTTTACTTCATGCAATAACTTAACTCTGATCATATGTTCTCCTTTTTACTTCTTGGAATAAGGTAACCCTCGTCAATTGTCCTCTTTTTTACTTCATGAAATAACTTAACCCAGATAATATTTTCTCCTTTTTTACTTCATGAAATAACTTAACTCTGATCAGATGTTCTCTTTATACTTCATGAAATAAGTTAACTCTCGTCAGTTGTCCTCTTTTTTACTTCATGCAATAACTTAACTCTGATCATATGTTCTCCTTTTTACTTCTTGGAATAAGGTAACCCTCGTCAATTGTCCTCTTTTTTACTTCATGAAATAACTTAAGTCAGATAATATTTTCTCCTTTTTTACTTCATGAAATAACTTAACTCTGATCAGATGTTCTCTTTATACTTCATGAAATAAGTTAACTCTCGTCAGTTGTCCTCTTTTTTACTTCATGCAATAACTTAACTCTGATCATATGTTCTCCTTTTTACTTCTTGGAATAAGGTAACCCTCGTCAATTGTCCTCTTTTTTACTTCATGAAATAACTTAACCCAGATAATATTTTCTCCTTTTTTACTTCATGAAATAACTTAACTCTGATCAGATGTTCTCTTTATACTTCATGAAATAAGTTAACTCTCGTCAGTTGTCCTCTTTTTTACTTCATGCAATAACTTAACTCTGATCATATGTTCTCCTTTTTACTTCTTGGAATAAGGTAACCCTCGTCAATTGTCCTCTTTTTTACTTCATGAAATAACTTAAGCCAGATAATATTTTCTCCTTTTTTACTTCATGAAATAACTTAACTCTGATCAGATGTTCTCTTTATACTTCATGAAATAAGTTAACTCTCGTCAGTTGTCCTCTTTTTTACTTCATGCAATAACTTAACTCTGATCATATGTTCTCCTTTTTACTTCTTGGAATAAGGTAACCCTCGTCAATTGTCCTCTTTTTTACTTCATGAAATAACTTAAGTCAGATAATATTTTCTCCTTTTTTACTTCATGAAATAACTTAACTCTGATCAGATGTTCTCTTTATACTTCATGAAATAAGTTAACTCTCGTCAGTTGTCCTCTTTTTTACTTCATGCAATAACTTAACTCTGATCATATGTTCTCCTTTTTACTTCTTGGAATAAGGTAACCCTCGTCAATTGTCCTCTTTTTTACTTCATGAAATAACTTAACCCAGATAATATTTTCTCCTTTTTTACTTCATGAAATAACTTAACTCTGATCAGATGTTCTCTTTATACTTCATGAAATAAGTTAACTCTCGTCAGTTGTCCTCTTTTTTACTTCATGCAATAACTTAACTCTGATCATATGTTCTCCTTTTTACTTCTTGGAATAAGGTAACCCTCGTCAATTGTCCTCTTTTTTACTTCATGAAATAACTTAACCCAGATAATATTTTCTCCTTTTTTACTTCATGAAATAACTTAACTCTGATCAGATGTTCTCTTTATACTTCATGAAATAAGTTAACTCTCGTCAGTTGTCCTCTTTTTTACTTCATGCAATAACTTAACTCTGATCATATGTTCTCCTTTTTACTTCTTGGAATAAGGTAACCCTCGTCAATTGTCCTCTTTTTTACTTCATGAAATAACTTAAGTCAGATAATATTTTCTCCTTTTTTACTTCATGAAATAACTTAACTCTGATCAGATGTTCTCTTTATACTTCATGAAATAAGTTAACTCTCGTCAGTTGTCCTCTTTTTTACTTCATGCAATAACTTAACTCTGATCATATGTTCTCCTTTTTACTTCTTGGAATAAGGTAACCCTCGTCAATTGTCCTCTTTTTTACTTCATGAAATAACTTAACCCAGATAATATTTTCTCCTTTTTTACTTCATGAAATAACTTAACTCTGATCAGATGTTCTCTTTATACTTCATGAAATAAGTTAACTCTCGTCAGTTGTCCTCTTTTTTACTTCATGCAATAACTTAACTCTGATCATATGTTCTCCTTTTTACTTCTTGGAATAAGGTAACCCTCGTCAATTGTCCTCTTTTTTACTTCATGAAATAACTTAACCCAGATAATATTTTCTCCTTTTTTACTTCATGAAATAACTTAACTCTGATCAGATGTTCTCTTTATACTTCATGAAATAAGTTAACTCTCGTCAGTTGTCCTCTTTTTTACTTCATGCAATAACTTAACTCTGATCATATGTTCTCCTTTTTACTTCTTGGAATAAGGTAACCCTCGTCAATTGTCCTCTTTTTTACTTCATGAAATAACTTAACCCAGATAATATTTTCTCCTTTTTTACTTCATGAAATAACTTAACTCTGATCAGATGTTCTCTTTATACTTCATGAAATAAGTTAACTCTCGTCAGTTGTCCTCTTTTTTACTTCATGCAATAACTTAACTCTGATCATATGTTCTCCTTTTTACTTCTTGGAATAAGGTAACCCTCGTCAATTGTCCTCTTTTTTACTTCATGAAATAACTTAAGCCAGATAATATTTTCTCCTTTTTTACTTCATGAAATAACTCTGATCAGATGTTCTCTTTATACTTCATGAAATAAGTTAACTCTCGTCAGTTGTCCTCTTTTTTACTTCATGCAATAACTTAACTCTGATCATATGTTCTCCTTTTTACTTCTTGGAATAAGGTAACCCTCGTCAATTGTCCTCTTTTTTACTTCATGAAATAACTTAACCCAGATAATATTTTCTCCTTTTTTACTTCATGAAATAACTTAACTCTGATCAGATGTTCTCTTTATACTTCATGAAATAAGTTAACTCTCGTCAGTTGTCCTCTTTTTTACTTCATGCAATAACTTAACTCTGATCATATGTTCTCCTTTTTACTTCTTGGAATAAGGTAACCCTCGTCAATTGTCCTCTTTTTTACTTCATGAAATAACTTAAGTCAGATAATATTTTCTCCTTTTTTACTTCATGAAATAACTTAACTCTGATCAGATGTTCTCTTTATACTTCATGAAATAAGTTAACTCTCGTCAGTTGTCCTCTTTTTTACTTCATGCAATAACTTAACTCTGATCATATGTTCTCCTTTTTACTTCTTGGAATAAGGTAACCCTCGTCAATTGTCCTCTTTTTTACTTCATGAAATAACTTAAGTCAGATAATATTTTCTCCTTTTTTACTTCATGAAATAACTTAACTCTGATCAGATGTTCTCTTTATACTTCATGAAATAAGTTAACTCTCGTCAGTTGTCCTCTTTTTTACTTCATGCAATAACTTAACTCTGATCATATGTTCTCCTTTTTACTTCTTGGAATAAGGTAACCCTCGTCAATTGTCCTCTTTTTTACTTCATGAAATAACTTAAGCCAGATAATATTTTCTCCTTTTTTACTTCATGAAATAACTTAACTCTGATCAGATGTTCTCTTTATACTTCATGAAATAAGTTAACTCTCGTCAGTTGTCCTCTTTTTTACTTCATGCAATAACTTAACTCTGATCATATGTTCTCCTTTTTACTTCTTGGAATAAGGTATCCCTCGTCAGTTGTCCTCTTTTTTACTTTATGAAATAACTTAACCCCGATCATATGTTTTCCTTTTTACTTTTTGGAATAACTTAACCCTGATCAGATTTTCTCCTTTTTACTTCTTGGAATAAGGTAACCCTCATCAGTTGTCCTCTTTTTTACTTCATGAAATAACTTAACTCTGATCAGATGTTCTCTTTCTTTATTAAATAAGGTAACTCTCGTCGGATATCCTCTTTTTTACTTCATGAAATAACTAACCCTGATTAGATGTTCTGTTTTTTACTTCATGAAATAACTTAACCCTGATCATATGTTTTCCTTTTTACTTTTTGGAATAACTTAACCCTGATCAGATTTTCTCCTTTTTACTTCTTGGAATAAGGTGACCCTCATCAGTTGTCCTCTTTTTTACTTCATGAAATAACTTAACTCTGATCAGATGTTCTCTTTCTTTATTAAATAAGGTAACTCTCGTCGGATATCCTCTTTTTTACTTCATGAAATAACTAACCCTGATTAGATGTTCTGTTTTTTACTTCATGAAATAACTTAACCCTGATCATATGTTTTCCTTTTTACTTTTTGGAATAACTTAACCCTGATCAGATTTTCTCCTTTTTACTTCTTGGAATAAGGTAACCCTCATCAGTTGTCCTCTTTTTTACTTCATGAAATAACTTAACTCTGATCAGATGTTCTCTTTTTTTATTAAATAAGGTAACTCTCGTCGGATATCCTCTTTTTTACTTCATGAAATAACTAACCCTGATTAGATGTTCTGTTTTTTACTTCATGAAATAACTTAACCCTGTTCAGATGTTCTCTTTTTTTTTTCTTACTTTATCAACTGTGGTAACCCTAGTAAAGATATGCCTCCCATTCGGGACAGACCAGTGGGGCAATGATACTCACAATCAGTATAGACCTAGACAGCATACTTGCTTGCCGCAAGCTTGCCTGTCGCATTAATTTGATTTTATTTCGCTTTCGGTTATACACAAAAGCTTATTTTTGTTTAGCTGTAGTGCAGGTAACCCAAGCTTCACTTGAGAGGCGCTTTTCTTTAAATTGAACTAAAAAGCCAGCGCGCTTTCGATTTTTATTTGTTCTCAAAAACCACGTCACGCTGACCTCTTATTTTTCGACGCCAAGGTACTGTTCGCGTTGTAAGCGTCGTTTTAGCATTCACCTTGGGGTTAAGTTTAGAGTTACCCCTCCGCTTTTTATAAAAATCAGGAAAATTTACAGGAGAAATGAGGTAAGAAATGAAAATTTGAAGTTTTTATTTGATCTTTAGGAATTTAAATTCGGCAGGAGAGTTATGTTTAATACGAGAAAAGATATATGGATGCGGAAGCATTCGCAGAAGGTTTCAGCAGCATGGTAGTTGCAAAATATGGCGAATATGGCGAGCAGGTGTAACGGATGCGCAAAAATAATGAAGAAAACCTTTTAATTTTTTGTGAAGAACAAGGAGTGCTGAAGTTAAGTGAAATGTAACAATTTTTAATACTTTAAGCACTGTTTTTTGTATGTTGCAAAGTCCAAGGGCAACTCTGGACTGGAGGGGCAACTCTAAACTTAAGCCTCACCTTGAATAAAGGACAAAATTTAATTATTTTTTAAAATTGTGTCATCTAGTACTCTAGTCCCATGCATCTACAATATCGCTCTTTATTTCCTCATGTTTTGGTAGCCATGAGACATAACGAATTGTGGTATTTATGTATACCTAGGTAAAGCATAAATGTGAAAATAGATGGCAGCAAATTTGAGCTTACATATTTCGCGAAAGAATACAGAACTGTTGCAGACATTTTAATATGAACTTAAAGTTTGACTTACAGTATAACCTATATCTGAATGCTGCGTTTAAAGTTTAAACATTTTTCTGTGCTTTTACATAAAAGGTAGAAATTTCAAGTACTCACAGCTGATATACAGCGTTGATGTCATAGATGGTTTTGATGTGTTCAATGGTTGTAGCTGTTGTACACTCTCCAAATTTGCAGTGCGACCAGTTACTTACACGTCGGTTAATTAAAATTAATCCTTATTGCATAAGAGTTTAGCACTTCTTTTATTAGAAACAGATAATACTGACATATTTAAATTTAATGTACACAATTATAATTATTAACTGTAATCACTACCCCAGCACAATTAACTGTATCAAATCCTAAGTTTCAACAGTAGGCACTCTCTTATATAGGAAAAGACGAGTTGAATTGAGTTGATTTTGAGTTTAACGCCCCTTTCAGCAGCGAGACCATATGAGACGAGACCTACTGATTAACGTGGACTCCAAACCATATGAGCTCCCGTCAGGAATCGAACGCGGACCTCCCACGTCAAAGGCGCACGCTAACCGCTTAACCACGGATGAGCTCATAGGAAAAAAACGAATTGTTGAAAAGTTCACTACCCCATAAAACTAGGGAAGCTTGTTTCTGACTGGCTGAAAGGCGAAGTTAGATCCTAAGTTTGGAGAAAATCAACAAGTTATAATGTCAAGAAAACTGTAATTTCGCTGGATTTCCATTATTTAATTGCCCGTTATTTTAGGCGAAACTAGGATGAAGAAAACAAGGGTCCATATTTCACTTAAAATGACAAACACAATTAATCTTGTCCTTTATTTGTCATAACTTTATGAGATAATTTGTTAGTCGAAACGAGAATTTGATAAAACAATGCAAGATCATATTATGCAATAATGTTACATACTGATTCGACTTCGGCACGTACAGGAGGTAGTGTATTTCGACTGTCGATACAACCGAGGTTTTCCATTTGTTCATTTTTTACAGAGCCGGATCGGAACGAGGTTATTACGAAATGGAAATTGCACCTTCGCCAGGAACAGGACCAGCGCTAGCAGTTTTGCCGCCCTGAGCGGTACTTGCACATGCCGCCCCCTTTAATCCGCATACTTTATTTTAACAGAAGACGTTCAAGTTTCACGAAGAAGTAAGATGCCCCATTTAAAAACATATATGAAATGGAAAAGTAAAGAAAAAAGTGAACTACCTCTCTCGAATGCTTACGTAATATTTAAACGACCCCATACATGACACAATATTCAGTATGCTTGATTTTGCTGTATATTTGTGATATAAGCAGCACTTACAGAAAATAAAATAAATATATGTTTTAGTCACCACTAAGAATTTTCATTTTTAAGCTTATTTTATATCAAAAGGTGTTTCCAATAGCGTATGGAGCATGAAGATAATATAGTGAATCAGATATTACGGCAAAATTAAGTGATTAGCCTAAGCCTTATAATGTACTAAAACACAATAGAGATATACCCTAATTGGAAGAAACTTTTCTTGCTTTGATATGGGCAAATTCCTTTATCATATTCGCGTAGCCAATTTGTGTTCTATTGATATCATCGCTAGACCACTCAGTTTGTTTCAGACGTGGAAAAACGTAGATAGTTTTTAATAAGGTTAAGTTTTGAAAAACTTCTTTATCCACTTGCCACGGTTACCGGTAAGGTTGACAAAATCCTAGGTGCAATATTTTCATTGGGAACAAAGTCATGTTTCAAAATTAATTTTAAAGTTTCTTTTGGTGAACTTTTAGGCTCAATTATAGCGGATAACACTTTCAATTCGTCTTTCAAATCTCTGGGGTTAATATCTTTTGATTCTTCATGTGTTTAAAATGCTGGTAAGTTTAGTACACTTTTCAGACAAAAGTTCGGGTGGCATATCTTTGAAATTACTTATATCTTCAATACTCGTTGTCAATCAAAGTACTCGTTGTGAAGTTTAAGTTGTTCAAACCTTTCTCTTAAAGCTAACACAATCATGTCTAGAACTTTGCAATAAAAATCGATCTTGTGTCTTGTTTGTGGATTTTCAATAGCTTCATTTTCTGCCTCGTACTGAAACTGTCTCTTCTTCTTTCGACTTCGAACTTGCATTGTATTACTTATCCGTGGATCATCCATATCCAATGCTGATGACAACTCCATCGCATCAACTAAGTAAGATTGAAATTTTGCATCATTTCTGCTCCTCTCAAACTGCACAGAAATATTTTAAAGAAACCCGACTACATTCAACACATGAGAATCAATGCTTTGGAGACTTTTGTTTATTATATTTATGTGGAGTAAAAAGTCATACCAGATAACGAGTGAGCAAAGGAAAGGGAAGTCACGCAAATAGTTTGCTATACACAGATAATTTAAATAGACTTTTTGGAAACATAAAATCACATGTTTTACGTACCGTAAGGATAAAAACTTGGAAGTTCGGTATGTTTATAGATTTATGAGGTGCGAAACCGTAGGCTGAACAAATTTTGAAGCCCCACCTAGCCAAAACCAGTCTAATTTCATAAACCTTCAACTGTGGCAACTGCCAAGTCCGTAAAAGAGTTGATAGTTCACACAACTGGGTAACTAACAAAATGCTAAACCAAGAAAGTCAGTTGAACGTGACGACAGTCTTCTAAGTAATAACTGCCAACTAGGCATTTTAATTTGCCAACTTGTTCAGAAGTTGGTAAATTTGGGACGAAAGCCCACCTAGCCAAAAACTTAGAATAATTACATAAATCTTCAATTGTGCCATCTGCCAAGTAAGTAAAAGAATTGATAATTCACAACAACTGGTTAACTAAGAAAATGCCAACTCGATCAGAAGTCGGTGACTTTGGGAGGGGAGGCTCCCCCCTTTCCCCATTAGCGACGCCCCTGGTCGTATGCAGTGTGGATCCTACGCAGTTTGCATCGTACGCAGTTTGGATTCTACATAGTTTGGACCCTACGCAGTTTGGATCGTACGCAGTTTGGATTCAACGCAGTTTCGGTCGTGCGGAGTCCATGAATATAACCCTAATTGATAGCTGCACAGGTTAAACAAATTAAAGAGATAATATTTTTTTTTTGAGCGCATGATTAAAACTTAAATTATTTCAGGGCAACAGCGTAGGACCAAAACTGCGTAGATCCAAACTGCATAGAATCCAAACTGCGTAGGATTCAAACAGGTTTTGAGCTGAATTTTTTGTTCCTACACAGTTTGGATCCTACGCAGTGTGGATCCTACGCCGCATTCCCGGCACTGTGCCATGGTCGTGATGGACTGGTACACGTTGGTGAACACACGTATATTTAGTGTTCGACGGTTTGGAAATCAATGCTAGTACCCGTTTACTGCCAGATAACTACTACAATTGCAGAACTCAAAGACGAATAATATGTCTGCGTATTCTGTATTTGTGAACACGGTGAGCATATTGACCCATTCAACACTCCGAATTGCAACTGTGATACACAACACTGACTTGTCCACACTCACTGGACTCACTGCACTCACTCACACGACTGACGCACAGGATATGGATCTGGAATCAGGGTCTCGCTATTCGGTGCGGAGCGTAGGATGTAGGGTCACCTGGCAGAGGCCTTAACAATGCATTTGTACACTTTTGTATGCATTAATTGTACTACTAGTAATAAATCGAGGAATACGTACGTGGCGTTTTCCGTTGTTCCTCCTTTTCCCCAATTTACTCGAAAACTAGGCGTTTTGCAATATATGTTCATATGAACTTTTTTATGTACTAATCACGTACATCACCGCAGTATTTGCATTGCCTCCCGTTACAACCTACATATATATATATATATATATATATATATATATATATATATATATATATATATATATATATATATATATATATATATGACGTGTTCTAAGAATGGCGCGAACGGACTACAGAGCACACTATATACCTTTCGAGTCCTGGTCTGGAGACGCGAATTGGACTATTTGGCAACGTCGCTCATAAAGAACCGTAGAGTAAATTTACCAATGCATCAAATAGTTACATTGATTCTCTCTAGATGGCAGTTAAAATCGATAGACATAGACGCTAGCACGAATGAAACTGATGATACGTAGAGCAATGAATTGTTTCAAGTTAATATGCGACGTTGCCACATAGTGAAACTTTTGATTCCCCATAGCGGCTGAAGAACACCTTGGAGAGTATATACCATTATATAGCATTTTTGCTTTATCTTGACCTGAAGAATAGCGCTCTGTTGTCCGTATACAGTATATATCGTTTTCTTTCCTTCTCTAAATAATGAATTTCAATTGCTATTACCCTGTTGGCCCGAAAGAAGGAGCACGAGAGAGATTTGGTGCTATCGCGATTAGAGAGGGTGTCGTTTCGTGAAAGTTCTGTATCCTCTTGAAAACTATATCAGTTTTTATTGGAAGAATGATGTCAGGTCTCGTCTCATGTCTTATGCACAACCCAAACGTGCACTATTTAACCAAATTTCAACTGTGAAAAGTTAAATTCGCGACATTATATAACAACTAGCTTTTACGGTAGTTTTTGTCATATTTTGTAGTTTATTTACAATTTCTGGGCTCGGCTGCAAATTGCTTGCACGCTAGCGAGACTTTCTGACGTTTTGCAATATATGCTCATATGAACTTTTTTATGTACTAATCACGTACATCACCTGCGTCAGGACCACGGGGGACTATCCCAAGAAAAAAAACTTCCTAACTAAACATATTTTTTACATTTACTCAATAAAACTATATTTGTTTAACAGGGAAATGATTGATGTTGCATGAAAATTTGATCTCACACTTCATCTGTACTTTATCTTCTGAAATTATAGGTGGAAGTATTTTACAATTCCTTGTCGTCTTTTCTGGTGCAGAAAAATATGCGTTCAATACTATTAGTACATAGACGTAGTGGCTTGTGATATTGGACCCCCCCCCAAACAAAAATTTCTGGGTGCCCGTCTGACCCACCGTTTCACATCATACATAGATCTTGTGCAACGTTGATTGGTTTCCAAATAATATGCATATGGTACATAGTACTTTTTTAAAGTAAAGGATTAGGTTTGTGGAGCTTTTTAAATCATTTTGTTTATTTCATTATTCTGAGATTCACATCAAAGTTATCTGACCCCCAGTCGTTAGAGTGTTGCTCCCTCTCTTTGGATAAGGTTTCAATACATTTAGTTGGTGTCGATATAGTTACGATAAGTCATCTAGTTGCAGTTGAAATAAACAATAAGAAATTGATAAAACAACAAAATACATAATGATTAGTCATAAGAAACGGAACAATAAACAATGCAATGCAATATACCATACTAATAGTGGGAATATACAAATACATACAAAGTATAAATAGAAGATAAAAATTTAATTAGGTGTATCGTGTATAATACGAAGTGCGTTAACGTCATAATCGCAATGAGATCATTAGTTCAGGTATATGATGATTAGAATTTCTTTCTCGGGGCGACTCGAGACATTTTTATTTTTTTATTTTTTTTATTTTTTAAGTGAAGTTTTGAAGGTAACCTCTTCTCTTGGACCTGTGATATTAATTTAAGTGCGATAAGAAGTGTTAGAAGTGAGTATCATAATTTTTTTTACTTATTGATTTATTGTCATTAATAGATAAGAATTCGGTGAGAGATGAGGTGATGGTAGCAATGAAGTGCTGTTCACATAATACGAGGTCACATGATGTTAGCGAGACGAGGGTGTTAATCTTTTGCTCTGGGTATACTCTGAGCTGGTTGAGATAATGCAGGGACGGATCCCGGGGGCGATCGAGGTGAGCGCCACCCCTCCCAGAAGGGGAAACTTTCTTATTTTATATATAAATAAAATCCATCCCAGAGTTTGGAGCTCTTAAGAATAGCTCTAAGTAGCAGTATTACAACCCATCGGTCCCCAGAAGTCCGTCCTGGATCCGCCCCTGAGACAATGAGAGGCCTGTTAGTGACAACAAAAGAGTGCAATAATGAAATTATGTGCAATAGATATGCGGACTGTCATGGTAAATGCGACGATGTGGATTGTAGAGAGGAGTTACCTTATCACGTTGATGGAGTAAAAAAAGATGATCGACTGGTGAATATGCATAACATTTCACAGCTGGAGTCTGATCTAATAGCTCATTAAGGATCGGGTGAGCGGCGATGATACGGTGTTGAAAGTAGCGGCAACGAAGGCGGTAGAGATGCTGTAAAAGAGTAGAGATAGTTGTTATTACAGCGATAGATTTCTTGTGTTGAAGTTCGTGCAGGTAGTGAGTAGACAAGACGTTCAAGAACTTTAATCTGTCATAGAACTTTGGCAGAGCGGATAACTATGCGATATGTCCATGAGTAACAGCACGACGAATAAAGACCTTGTATGCATAAAGTATGAGTTTTGTACTAAGACCCCTTCGATAAACCGCGCAACAAAATGATTCTTTGGCGTATATTAGCTTCTAAATTGGAGAGATGAACTTTCCAACTGAGGTGTTTATCGAATGTGACGTCAGGATGTTTAACACTATTTTGCAAACATAATTGAGAGCCTAAGAGTGAGAGATGTAATCATTCAGTATCTCGTATTGGACAATATTTGTTGCGTTTGAGGCCAAACAAAGTAGAGATGCAAGGGCTCGAAAAAAAACCGGCTTTTTTTGGAAAAAAACTCGTTTTTTTCTGCTTCGCTTTTTTGCTTGGGAAATTTTGGGCTTTTTTTCAAAATTCTGCGTTAAATTGATAAAGCAGATTTTGTTTCGCTTCTCTATAACACAAAAAGTCATTTAATTAGTGGTTGATGCCGATAATAATATAAAACCTCGAAAATAAACCATGAATTTCGAAAAGATATTTCAAACAATTTTACTTCTCAACATATTTACGTTTTGAATTCCAAAGGATTAACCAGTGTATATAATAAGATTTTTTAGCCTCCTACATACAAAAGTAAGCAGGGTTGGCAAGAACCATGGTTGTTTTTGAAAATGCCAAAAACCCATTTTTTGAGGGGAGTTTAAACTAGGCTTTTTTGGCTTAAACCAGGTTTTTTGGGTTTAGATATTTTGCTTTATGTATTTATATTACATATTGACAGAAATAAGTTTGTTTCGCCTTGGTGTTATTGTGCAACAAGGGGGTTATGCTGGAAGAGGTCACATAAGCTTAAAGAAATCCGGTCAGTAAATTTCTTAAATTGGGAAACTCCCGCTCTAGCCATCGGAAAAATCCCGTCATTACTCTAAATGTAAAACAATAACGGAAAAATCCTTTTATTGCTTTGCATGTAAAATTTAAAGGTCAACGTACCATAATCAGTACGCTAAAACTGAGGTATTAAATTACAAATTTAGTACGTACATATCATTGAAAGTCCAATCCAAGCTAATGTTGGAAGCTACGTAGGCAATCGATAAATTATGCCAATATCTATCAATATATTTAAGCAACCTTGGCTTCTTTATAAAACAACAGGCATTCAGGCATGCAGAAATATACAATTTGATTTCGTTTCGTATGTTCAGGCTTAACATCCTTACGTAATACCGAGGTTATCAAGGAGAAGACTTTCGCTTAAAGTTACATCCGAACCGCTACTTTGTTTACACATGAAAGAAGGGTTGTGGTTCAACCGAGAATTGAACATGGGATACCTGGATTAAAAGGTGAAAAGGAAATAAAACTAATGCAGATTTTTTGATGTGTGGAAACGTCACCATGAAGTTCACACGATTCGCATTTTTGTTATTTTTATTTTTTTTGTTTAAACCAGTTATTTATTTTAAAAAAAGAAAAAAAAAAACAGCTGGTGTAAACCAGCCAACCCTAAAAGTAAATACTTCTTTTAAAAAAATACACAAATAACTAGCAAAATTCTATGTAGTGTTTTTACTTCAAAATATTCCATACTCTCTTTTTGGAACAAAATAAAATAAAACATAAGAGAAATACTTCGATTTATATGATACACTTAAAGGCTGCACATCTAGAGCTTTTGGTTCTGTATGTTCTTGAAATTCTATAGTTTTATATAACCACCATCACGGTTTACTCAGTCCTCAAGTTTTCTGAATTTTTAACAAGAGGGATTCAACATATGAAGGGTGTGAGGCAAGAACATGGTAACTCACAATTTTACTATTTTAAGAAATTAGAGATTTTCTGCTGCACAATCCATTTTGAAAGTCGGAAAGCTGATTTTTCACATAAGACTATACATGAAGGACTAAACGAAGCGGTATGCGTTGCTGTCTATCTGCTGCATAACTCAGCAATTGAAAATGTGTTGGTTACCATGTTCTTGGCTCACACCCTTGATATCATTACGGAACTCTCCCCACCCCACCACCACCACCACACACACACACAAAAAAAAAGGAATATATTTAAGTTAAGATAAATACAACTGCACAACAACATGACTGAGTGGAGCTTTTGCGCTTCTATCGGGAAGTTCGGGATTCAACCCAGCATTCGACCATTCTGACAAAGCTTTTCTTCATTCCATCTGTGAAGTAGAAATAGTGCGTGTACTGTGAGTTGGCTGACTTCCTTTCTTATTGTTTTTAAATCGTTATTATTACTAATTACCAGCAGGAACGGTTTTGCGAAGGTTAGAGATCTTTCGGACTGAAGCCTGTTCCCCAAAATTACGGAATGTC